>NC_051183.1:78346948-78602875 GCF_013339695.2 Rhipicephalus sanguineus | reverse complement strand
TTAAAGAACTCGCCTGCACACGCAGATAACAAAATCGTAGACGGAACGCAGGCGCTCGCAGATCAAGCGGCTCGTTTCGTCAGGGCTCGCGAGTGCGCCAGTTCTGTCCGCCAGTTGTGCCCGACTATCAGGCCGCGCGCGTATTTGTTAGAATAATTATAAATGAAATACAGGACCACATGCGCCCAAATTCCGTCAGCTTGTTGTGAACGCACAGTGAATAACCAAATAAGACAGATTACGGTCGCAAGTTTGGTGTCACCGCCCCCTTAAGGCAAATTATGTCTTCAGCGCAGAAGAGCTCCCCAGCAGCAGCTCGGTGGACGCAAGCTCCCATTAGAAATGGCATGCAGCCTCGTCCACAAAGTACACAAAGCATCATACATTACCCTTCACTATATTAATGAGAACTAAGACCGCTTTCCTTGGCATTGCTGTCTGTTAGTTCCCATTAATATTGCGTATAACAAAGAAAAACGAGCCTTTAAAAGTAATATTCCCCTTCACTGAATTTTATGACACAAGAAGAACAAGCATGCCTGATTTAATAGCCCAGCTAAACTAATAAATCGACGAATTGCAGGCGTAACAAATAGAGTAACGATTTCGAAAAATCGTTCCGCAAGATTTCTAGGAACATCGATAATCCCACTACTTTTTAAAGTTTCTCAGCCGCCAGCCGCCTATTAAGTACGAACTGGGATTGTGTCGACATCTCACTACTCACCAGGTCGTGCCTACTCATGATGTCACCAAGTCACTACAGTCACTAAGTCGCAGGTCGTGCCTACTCACTATGTCACCAAGACACTAAAGTTACTAAGTCGTGCCAAATCACTAAGTCAAAGTCATGCCCCTACTCACTCATAAGGGTCACCGAGGTACGCCGCATTCCGCTTGGGAATCCAACGTTGTCATGGAGACACACAGGTGTACACATCGTCCTGTATGCGACATTTATAGAACAATAATTAGCATTGCATGAAGCAATAATACACATGATGCGTGTGGCTAATTCACGCAATATTACGCTGAGCACAAAATGCAAATAATTAGTGCTATCAGCAAATACAGATCGTACCAGGAATTGCATCAAGTGTATAGATACTGTTCCACACAGTAATGCGTATGTAGAAAAGCTACACGATAGAAACTATGAAACACTGCCAAACCTCATCCTGCCTCCGATTAAGTTAGGAATAGGAACTCATGTGGGCATGCGATGTGGTGCGGCTTCACCAGAAGGTAATTGATATTGAAATACCCACGCTTCATATTTGTCGCGCAATGTTACGTGTGACTGAATGGAAGCTCTGTTTAAAGCAGCCTATCGCGCGGCTTGTTGTACAAGGACAGGCTTACACTGCGTGTCAAACACAAGGCGTCGCCGACTCAAACGTCAGTAGGAAAACTTGTGCCCAGACACCGATGTGGTCTTCAGCGAGAACCTGTACATATGTAGGGTAAGACCAATGAACATTCAACCATCTGAGGTCATTTGCAAATATGTCTTTATTAGTAATCGCAGAAATATACTATGCCGTCTGTGTTGCATGTATTATACATCAATCAATCAATTAAGAAACTCAATGAATCAATCTTTAGTAGTACAGTGCAGAATGTGGTCCCAAAACTACAAACCGAAGACTAAGCATTGATTGATTGATTGAATGATTGTGATTGATTGATTGATTGATTGATTGATTGATTGATTGATTGATTGATTGATTGATTGATTGATTGATTGATTGATTGATTGATTGATTGAAATCGCAACCATAAGAACGCGTTGCACCGGCGGCAAGAAAAAGCAATATGTATTAGAAGGGGAAGCTTTGCTGAAACATTTCGTTAGTGTGACAAAGACCTCTCTAGGGCAACTTTGAAAGCCGACATGCAGCATTGTGCAAACATCCAAAAAACTCCGAACTAGGAGAAATATCCAACGCGCTACATATCCAATCCGTCTCGGTGGCCGCGGGATACATTTTAGGTTGGTCCGTTCCAGACGCTGACTAAGGCTACAAAGATCAAAGACTCCGCGTCGATGCCGTTTAACAACAACATTCCTGGGAAGGCCGCACTACTCGCCTAACCACAGCCTCGTGATGTTACGTCGTCGTCGTAACCGTCATCAGCAAACGCTTACGCATTCCTTAGATGACTATCATAGGAGACCCTGCGCAGAGCTTACGGGAGGAATTATCGAAGAAGACAACTCAATTTAAATATCAGATACTGCAATTCAACTCGAACAATTCATTTTAAAAAAGTCGCAGAAGTTCGCTAAGAAATGCTTCGCATTTAAAATTACACCATCTCCCACTCAATGGAAACATGAGGGGATGCGAAGCAGCATTAGGGGCGCCCACCAAGTTTCCGTTACGTTCACTCGGCGTTTCCGTTAGTGTGTGAGGTTTGCATTTAGTGTGTGGTATCATTACGTTGTGTTTGTGCGTTGCTCTCCGTTAGCGCCGAGTGAACGAGTGGCGCCGACGCTGACAACTAATCTGAACGGGAGCGAAGCGAGAATGACGGAAGCCGACCGAGCGCACGCGATATATACACATGAAATGGGGGAGGGAGAGGAGAGAGTGTGTTACAGGCTGTATTTGGCTGCGGCGCGGCTGCATCACGTGGGAGGAGAGGCTGCGCCGCGGCTGCAGCGCGGGGGAGAGGCGACCGAACACCTGCGTAAAGAAGTGGGAGAGAGAATAGGCGTTTTGGGACGTTAAAGGGACTGTCTACAGCTCGGAAAAATTTTTCTGATTGTGGTGAAAATGAGAAGATCGTCACATCGGCGGCAACGAGCATGCTTTTGCCCCATAAAAAAGGAATTATATTTTTAATTTGATGTTGAAAATCGTGAAACAATTACCGCTTGCGTCACCCAACGGCGATGTGGTTCAATCTACTGGCAGGACAAGAAATCCTCGCAGGTAGACTCGTATAACTTGAAATTGTATGCTATGCACTTGAGGCACATTTCGGTTGCGTCAGAGAGTAATTTTTTGCTTTTTTTCCTCACGCATCCAAAAAGGCGCCCGGTGGCGCTGCTGCGGCGCCGTCTTCAATTTCGTCTGCTTCAACTCATGCGCGCTATGCTTGCGGCCCTCCGCGCTGGTCGTACTGTGCCGCTGTATTGTTAGGATGCCTCACATCTACTGCGCTGTGAAGACGTGCATTTATCATATCTTTTTGATGACTCAACATGGCTTGGATTGGCAGTGCTAAAATAAACGCGTGGAATGCGATTACAGTGAAACAAGTGTTCTATAATCGTATAATAAGGCTTCATTTAACCGCTAGCGCGCTGGAAGAAACTGTTGCATTCATTGCATTCGTGTTCAGCGAAAATAAAGTAATCCTGCAGAAATCCCATGTGCTTTCGGTTTTAATTTTTACCGGCATCAGACGGTACGCTTTATATTGCGGTACAACACAGAAATGCAATGAAGGACGGTAGACAGTCCCTTTAAACCCCGAGAAGTGCTAAATGCTATACAATAACAAAATGGCATTCGACTGTTGAGGCTCGAATAAATAAAAAAATATGAATGCCGAATACAGATACCTTTTGAAGATCAGCCAGTTATGGCGGTAAAACGTATTTCTCTCAAAGAAAACAAAAGCCAAGAACCATACATAGGTCATTATATTAGAGGTAGTACAAGTACAACGTTGCCTACCCCTCCACGGTGGTGTAGTGGCATGGTACTCGATATTTCGCCAGATATTTCTCAAAGAACAATTTAAGGTTGTCTGGTTCGCTATGTGGACAAATATGAGACATCGAATTGCACTTATCGAGCGCATTTTTATTGCGATAGCAATTATATGGACAGTCTCGGCTGGATTTTGCCGTCGCCGTCGCCGCCGTCATGCACCGTATAAGTATGTATATATAGATAAAGGCCCCAAACAAAAATTCTGAAAAATGCTTCCGATGCGCGGAATCGAACCAGGGACTTCTTGCTCCGCAGCGAGTGGCGCTATCCACTACGCCACGACACAGATCCTCCACGTAGCTAACGGCGAGCCTTATATACACACCCTTTAGCGCTGGACGGACTCGGAGACAGCAGGCGATAATAAGCGTTTCTTCATTACCAGCGAGATGGCGCTAGGAGCCCGACAGGCGCATTTAAAAGTCGTCGGCGAGCTCGCTCGCTGCTTCTTATATTTGCGCATGGGAGAAGCTTGCCCTTCCGCTGTCTGCTCGCGCGGTTTTCTCGTGGCGAGGGGTAGAGGAATGTTTCACGCTTTCACCGTGATGTCCGCGCTCATGTTACGGCGCGTACGAATGTCACTCGAGCTCAGGGACGCCGCTAAACGAACAAACAGAAGAGCGCGAACTATCAAGTGTCAAAGCTCGACACTTGAAGCACGCTAGTTTCCTTCGCTGCTTCGGCCGCCTTTGCAACAGGAGCGCTGTTCAAACTGAGAGTATCCATTGGCGAGCCTCACTTCGTATAGCATTAGTTCCTTGCTATCGCATTCATTGCTTCGCCCTTTCGGCGAAGCTGTGACTTTTTTTACATACTAAGTGCCAAACGTGCTTTTGTGTCGCAGAGCTGTGTAAGACTTGTCAATCTGCTCACAAAAATGCTCTCAATATAATATGGAATGCCTTGCACGTGAACCCTTACCAAGTGGTTCCGCCAGCTCCTTGGTCGAGAACATAACTTCGCTGAGGGAATCTCATTGGCACGTAGTTCACGGGCCCTCTCTGCAATTCAAACAGCGATGTTCAATGGAAGCTTTGAATTTGGGTCTGACGAGCAGGTTTCAAGCATAATTTACCCACCGAGTCACCCCGTGGTAAAGATGGTAGTTCATAGTAAGCATCTAAATAAAGGGCTGCCCCGCCATGGTGGTCTAGTAGTTATGGCGCTTGACTGCTGACCCGAAGGTCGCGGGATGTAATCCCGGCCGCGGCGGCTGCATTTTAGATGTAGGCGAAAATGTTTGAGGCCCGTGTACTTATGTGCACGTTAAAGAACCCCAGGTGGTCGAAATTTTCCGGAGTCCTCCACTACGGCGTCCCTCAAAATCATATCGTGGTTTTGGAACGTTAAACGCCAGAAAAAAAAGGCCGTGTGCAATAGGTGCTCATTACATCGTCGTGTTTCTGGTAATATTACCAGGTTATGTCCAAAAATCAGCACATCTTGAATGAAAGGGTGCTTTTACTGGACACAGGGCGGGGACAGCAAGCTGTGGTTACTGTGTAATTAACAAACCGGTCCTAAATGGAAATTTGAGGACACTATCTGGGGAAGTAGTCCTGTTTAAATTCTGCGGTCGATCGCGATTTTCGAAATCATGAGCACGTTAAACATAAGCCACGTTTCACAATATGGTTATTATGAAGGATTGGCCGTCTTCAGCGAATGCTGTTTTACAGAGCAGTAGGCCGCATTCCTTGTTAGCACCCTGCACCCGTTTGCATTTAGGGACTAGTGAGTCAAAGTAGCATCAACGAAGACTAGTCAAAGTAGCAGATGAAGACTGCTTACTCGCTTCAGCATTGGGATACGTGGTTGGACTCTGGCCATTTCCTGGTTGTCGTGCATCTTCCACGGCAGCCCTTCGCTCAAGCGTTGCTGCACACAATGTGCGTCGGAAAAGAAGTGAACAAAGATGGTCACAGTGCAACTAACACTACGGGCTACTAGCGGCAACAAGACACACAGAGTAAAAAAAGAGGGGACCACATTTAAATAGCATTCAAGCTAGGCTGGTCCACCACAATAACTGGCGCACTTTTGATGTCAGCCATATCTGCGATGTAGCAAGGATTCTACTACACGTTGAAGGCCGTTAGCATTATCTTAAGATGCTCGGCCATGAATGCTGAAGTACCTGAAGGTGCCGAGTACACTGTTCGCTACTTATATGGACAAACAATCTTGCTGTCATAGCTATTCGGATCTCTTTATCTGCATAATACGAGCTCTCCCAAACCAAGTATCAAATCAATACTGACAGGGACTAACTAGTCTTTCACAAATATGTCACTTTTCTGCCTCTTAAGGTATACCAGGTTACTAGTTAAGTAATACGTGAACATTGAAGAGTAAAGTTGGGCACAGCGACGATTAGTGGATGAAACGGTTGGTTGGTTAGCCGGTCCCAAGGCCACTCGGGCTATGAGAGACCGCAATGGAGGCCTCCGGGTAATTTATACGACCAGGATCTTTGTTTTAATATGTCCACGCATCGCACTATACATGGACTCCAACCATTTAGCCTCACCGAAATACCGACTCTCTTTCTCTCCCTCTCCACCCCCCAGGTATCAATACTGTGTCCTTCGGTGTAGCAGCCAAGTACCCTTACCACTCAGTCACCGGGGGGGGGGGGGGGGGGGCAAGCTATATTGCTTAATTGCTACCCTAATTTCGTGCTGCCAATTAATATTACACCGCATACATTACCTATGATTTCAATATTCAGGAGCACCGCCTTTCGAACGATGCTAGCCCGTTAGCCAAAGTGGAAGCAAAGAGATGATATTGCCCGTACAGGACGTCCTAACTATCACGCAGCACGATTTACAAAAGAGGGGAACGGCGTTACGCAAAGCAAACCTTGTTTATACTGCTCATAGTACACTTGAGCAGGCACACTTATTTTTTCGTTAATGTGGTTTAATTAAAATGTCAATGAGGCATGTGTAGGCATGTTCAAATGACAACTGCGCTATTTTGAACAACGTACTAATTGCGCGCGCATTTTTTGCCCGGTTGATAAAGAAATTTCGCGAAATCTGAAAAGTAACACGTGACTAGACTGTTGCCCGCATCAGGAAGCTGCGCCCTCAAACAGGCTCACTGTGAGGTAGCCAGTATAAGCGAAAATATATGGACTGCCCTATCTGCCATTTCCCGACCGTGAAAACGCGCCGCTTTGCTTAGAGTCAGGCCGTAATCAGAACAGCGCTCCTGCCGCGTTATCAACGAGAACAGTCGGCCGTGAGATCTAGATAATGAGTGTGCAAGTGGAACGAGCCCTTGAAAAAATGAGACGTATGTTTGCTCCCGACCTGTACCCTTGCCAAAGTGAGAAACGCCCTCTGGCAACGGACAGCAGGCAAAGCGGTTGCTTGCTAATTTGAAGGCGCAGGTTTCTTTTATGGGTGGGATTGTAGTCGCGTGTTATTTTTCAGATTTCGCGGGCTTTTCTTTAGCAACCGGGAAAAATCGGTACTCGACTGCTGGCCCTAAGGTCACCAAATCACGGCCGCGGCGACCCCATTTCGATGAAGATGAGCGCTGGCTTATGATTGGATAAATGTAACGTTAGAAGTAATAGCGGCGTTGCATCACAGGAGTGGTTATTATTGGATTTAGGTTTTCTTTAGCATGCTTTTTTTCACTGAACACCAACTGTTCTTCAAGCCGTCCTATACATATAGCACACTGGGCATTATGGGTGCTATGTGCGGGTGTGGTAAGCCTTGAAACATTTCACATGCATACCGACATTGCACTTCTTCCTCTCCATAACGTCTTTCATACAGAACACGCGTTCGCCCGGAGAAAGTGGTCGTCATTTCACGTGCACTTCTAGCAAGCGTTTGCCCGGAGAAAGCGGTCGGCACGTGGCAGCATTAAAAGCAAGCAATGTCTGGGCTTGCACACGTTGAGAATGAGGCCTGCTCAATGTGCTGTAGGTGGCGCTAGTCATCAGCTAAAGAAATAGCGATGTTAGAATGCATCAAAGAAGCGTCCTACATGTAAGTATATGGGTTAAGAAGCCTGCAAACTATTTTTTATTTTATTTTTGTTTGTTTGTTCGGTATATGTTTGTCACTGCTGTACGTATGGACATAGGCAAGAAAGAAAGAAAAAATAGGGTGCCTCTGTATTGGGACGTAAACCCTAACAATTATCATCTTTAATCGACAAGTTGCAGTTATAGCAATTCAGCCTTCAGTGTAGGAAACGCCGAGCAATATGTCTGAGAAGTGCAGTAATTTCGCTACTTGTGAAGCTTAAGTGCCTGCCCGCGTAACGTCTTTAAGTGCCACTGAGGCATGCCGCATTGCACTGCTGCATCCCATTCAAGATTTCTGGAGCATAAGTATCATAAACACTAAATCACACGTTACAATATGCGAGCGGCGAATTTCCTGGGCGTCAGCGCCATATGACGTTGCGAAGTTAGCAAGGCACGCTCGGCACGCTCAGTTGGGCCCATCGTCTGCTGGGCTGTTCCTTCTTAGGACACACCCCATGATAGCGCATTTCAGAAAAAATCACAACATCTCCCGCTAAAGGGGACCATGAGGCGATACGAAGCAGCATTTCGGCATGTTGAGCCCGCGTTTCAGAGAGGGAGCGGTGAAGGAGAGGTGGAGTGGAGAGGGGGAGGGAAAAGGAAGAAAGGGAGAGTGAAAATGGAGAGGGGGAGGGGAGGGAGCGCAGAGGAGAGGGGAGGAGGGGAGGGGGAGTGTGGAGAGGGTTTGCACATGCGCAGTAAGGGTGGTCACGCCGCACACTACCGGTTTGAACACCGCGATAAGATGCTTCGCATCTAAAAAATGGCAGCGTGAGCAGGCGAATTGTTTCGCTAGTATTACCTTACGACCACAACACGCCAGATAAGCTAAGGACATGGTTCGTCTGAATTCAACTACCTCGCTGTGCCATCAGTAAATTGTTTCTCTGTCTCTGTGAAGCTTTTCCAGCGTTAACTGCGTATCAGTGGTTAAGTTACTGAGGCATGCCGCATTCTGCTTTGGAATCCATCCACAGCAGTGTCATGGATACGACCCCGGTGTGTCTTGCAGATTGCCCTGTGTTCAAGACAAATATAGAGCAACGCAAACACTGAAAAACCCGGTATATGCGGCGTTTTCTTTTGTTCCACCCGTTCTGAACGTTAAGGCAATTATTGTTGTCTTCAACGAAGAGAGCACCGCAGAAGCAGCTCTGCGGACGCAAGTTGCGATTAGAAATAGAAGGCAGCCTACGGCCACTCAGATACTGAAGAATTAAACTCGGGAATAGCGATGCTTGAGCATTTCTACGCTGACCAGACATGAAGCGTATGTCTGCCTCTCCAGCGAGCACGAAAGACGAAACGCTAAAGAAAACATGGCAAGAAAATTCGAAATGCCGAATTCTAAGTAATATTTAACACTTTGAAGTAACAGGAACCAACAACACCACGAATGGCACGGGCAATGTCGTGTGATTTAAGCGGCAGGCGACTACCAGTTGGCTGTCCGAGATTGTGATGGCGAACCAGGAATACGTACCAGAGACAGTGACAGCGACGACGAGTAGTCAATTGTGCGGCGTGCATCGATGGACGAAGTGTCCATGAAAAAATTGCGCTTGGTATTGTGGTAGTTTTTACATCAATGGATGAAGTGATAACGAAAACATAGCGCTTGGCATTGTGGTCGTATATTACATGAAGCAATAACCCCACGAATAGCACAGGCAATGTCGAGTGCTTTCAATCGCAGGCGGCTACCAGCTGGTGCTACGGGGGATGGCTGTCTAGGATTGTGATCGCGAACCGAGCCTTCACGACGATTACGATACTGCCTAATCCGAACTCGGAGAGCAGCTGTTGTGTTTTGATTTCGCGATAAGTTGAGACAAACATTTTGAGAGAGCCATGTACGTATGTACACTTGCACACCGCCATTTAATTGAATTGATCATCTTCACACCCAGATGTCTCGGTGCCTGCGTGTAATACATGTCGCCCTTCTCTGACAATTTCTTGGCACTGCCCGGTTCATACTGGACATACCTCGGTGGGCCTTCTTTACATATTCCACCTCGTAAGCGGCACATGCGTAAGTGTCAAGCACTATCTGAAAATCCATGTTTGAATTGCTGCACGGTGCAGGGTAGCATGAGGGTGGGACGAGGAGTGCAGCATGAGGGTGGGACGAGGAGTGCCCGCTCCGAGAACCGAAATGTACTCTTCCTTGTCCATGACGCCGTGATGTTTTCAGAACTACGCCATTGAATCACAGTTTGTCGTTTCCAGGGCATGGTGCATGGCTTGGTACTTGTTTCGGAGGCCCTGGATATGCTTTTTCTGCACAGCAACAGCAAGAGAGTGTAGAGTACCTTCGACCAACGCACGTCTTCTCTGCTTGCCCAATTCCGGAGGCACATACTTCGTTTTTCGTTGGACACGGCAGTGGGACTTGCCCAATCCCTGTGGCACGTACTCGTTCGCGTGGTTACGCCACCGACGGCAACGGCGACGCCGCTCAACGCAGGGATGGGCGCTTAACAGCTGCGCTCTAAAATGGCGTTTCGCATTGTGGTGGTGGTCACACTAAGCACGCGCCATAACACGATTTCGCGCCATGGTGCTACATGTATAGTCTAGCGCGATTTGAAGGTTATCGCGTGAGCGTCCACCGGCCTAGCGGCCCGTGTCGGAACACTGAAAATTAAGACTTCCCCTTTCTCACCACTCTCGTTGGCTGCTCCACGCTACGGCAATGAACCGCGCGACTGCTTCCCCATCCTTTGTTTTAATCTGTACTCTTGTTTTGGCGAATTTGTTACGACTATCCCACATCATACATTTACTGCGAATGCAGCAAAAAATCTGGCCAGCCTTCAAAGCAGACCAAAGCCCTCGTTGAGTGTTAGGTTGATGACGTACACAGCATTTCCCTCGCCTGTGGGTTATGTTACTTCGGTCAGACCGGGTGCTGTGTCAATGAACGATTGCTAGAGCATCTAACGTACGCTGCTTCGCTTGGTGGCGGTGGCCATTTAGCTGACCATATTCGCCTTCGCTCGCACAAGACAGCATGCGAGGGTTTTCTTGCAGGAACAGGAATTGCGCAAACGCAAATGTAAGAAAAACCGAAAAGTACTCAGTCTGTTGAGCTTGGGAAACCCTAGAAGCGAATATTGTTGCAGCAAAGTTGCTGCGATGCTGCCATAACGTTTTTTATATAGAGGAGCAACATTGCTTTAATGTTATGACAACATTACTGCTACTAGGGAATGCCCTTATCGGTCAGCTAGGTAGTGGGCGCGTGCATGTTTGTGATGTCTGCGTATCTGCGGTTTTGTACCGCCTTTGATAATTGTGGCTTGGTTCATGTTCAAGTTAATCGCTAGACAGACACCTACTTATATGCATTAAATCATTGCCATATTTAAGCACCAGTGAGTTAATATGCTTTACGCTTCTAGAAGTCTCTCACAGGGCCTCATGAAAAGTAGGAGGAATGAAGGCTGCTTACCGCCATGGCTCAATGTCAGTGGGTTGACTCATGCCGTCGAGGAACCTGGTTGTTAAGGAGCCTTCCCTGCACGCCTCCGAGAGGCGCGGCTGCACAATGAGCGTCAGAAAAAAAAAAAAAAAAAAAGAAGGTATGCACAATGAAGCTGCAAAATCAGACGATAATAGTGACTATAAAGCATACTAAAAAAAAATTCCGTATATTAACCATCATACAAGCTGGACTGGTTTGGCACAGACTCGCACTTTTCGTCTGTGCGCCACTTCTACAAGGTAGCAGGAATTATGAACACTCAATTTAAGTGCGCACTATGTCAGTACGTTCGCCCAGAATGCTGAAAAAGAAACACCGAATGTTGTGGTTGCCCCTGTATATAGAAGGTATAATGACACAGTGGCAGTACTGATGTTACGCTCACTTTCATTAGTTGAACATTACACTCGGGATAAACGAGCGTAATATTCCCTCATCTCACTGAAACAGAACGACATTTCAGTGTTGGCTCTGCAGCGATATATCTTCATCGAATCCTCCCCCCCCCCCCCAACATAAGAAAACTTGCCAAAGCACCAACAACCCCGAACATAAAAAAAAAATGCTCAACACAGCTAAGCGCCAGTGCACTGCGTTTTGCTTATGTGAACTACGACTGAATTTTATGGTATAGGAACAACAATGTTGTCTAAATTAATAGCCTAGCGCAACTATTCAATTGACGAAATGCAGTCGCAACAACCAAAGCAGCGATTTCGAAAAGTTCTACAAAATTTCTAGGAACCTCGATAAATCCATTTTCCAAGCTTTTCAGCCGCCAACCGCCTGCAGGTACAGGCGCGGCCACTAGAAGTAACACAGAGCGGGTGGCCACGCACCGCGGAGCACCCCGACGGGCGCCGCGCGGAGCGTTGCGGCGCAAGCGCAATCAGTGTCAGTCACAGTTAATCTGTACGTCATCTGCCACGGTTCCTCTCACTTCGCAGCGAGCGGCGAAACCTAGATTGCACGCGCGCTTTACCATAGCGCGTGCGGCGAAGTGGGAGGAACCGTGTCAGACGACGCACAGCTAAGGGACTATACACGCGCTATCCGCACACCCGCTCCGCACGTGGCGGGACACCTGCCGCCCGCAAACGGAGGAGGAAAAACCGGTACCCCGTGTGCGACGATTGGCTTCGTTCCGGTTTTTCCTCCTCCCATTGCGGGCGGCAGGTGTCCCGCCACGTGCGGAGAGGGACCTCCCGCTCAAGTTGGAGGATGGATGGATGCTATGAGCGTCCCCTTTATAACGGGGCGGTGACATGTCTGCCACCAGGCTCGAAGGATAAAAAAAGAAAAAAAAGAAAAAAAAACTTCCTTGTTTCATGTTGTCCTAATGCCTTATCTACATTGATTAAATCTATGTTATAACAAAAAATATAAATTCACAGTCCATCTCTCTGCCTTTTAAGGCAGAATAACCTTTTTTCCCCCAATGATTTATTTTTGTACTTTATCTCTACTTTTCTGCCACCAATACTCTAACCGTCTCTTACTTATTTCTATCGCGGGCGTGTTCAGCTTTCCATTGTTGTCCCTAAAACCCAAGGCTTCATGTAGACTCGTGCCCACACGTATACCTGGGTGAATATCGCCACATTCAATCAGTACATGTTCCATCGTTTCCTTAGTTCCCCCGCAGCATGTACATAGTTCTTCTTCGTTACTGAATCTCGCTTTATAACTACGCGTTCTCAGGCAGCCCGACCTTGCTTCAAACAGTAAAGCGCTTCCCCTTGAATTATCATAAAAACTTTCCCTCTTTATTTCGTTTTTTCCTTTTCGGTAGTTACTCAGAGCCGGCTTCTTTTCCATCGCTGTCATCCAATAAGTCTTCTCCGCCTCTCTGACCTTCCGCTTAATGCTCCTGGTTGCCATATCGCCCGCACTGCCAGCCGTATATTTACTGGTGAGCCTCCTAGTTCTTTTTCTCCACTGCGTGTCAACGCTTTTCCTATACAAATACCTGAAAACCTTCTCTGCCCATCTACTCTCCTTCATTTTCCTCAGCCTCTCTTCGAATCTCATTTTGCTCTGCGCTTCCCTCACTTCAAAGCCTGTCCATCCCATATCACCCTTTACCGCCTCATTTGTCGTCTTCCCGTGAGCGCCCAACGCGAGGCGGCCCACCGTCCTTTGATTTACATCCATTCCTGATTGCCCCTCTGACTTCATGCACACCACTGAGTTCCCAAATGTAAGCCCCGGAACCATCACACCCTTCCACAGCCCTCGAAGCACCTCGTACCTATTGTATCCCCATAAAGCTCTGTGCTTCATAATTGCAGCATTCCTCTTTCCCTTTGCTACCGATGCTTTCTCTTGTACCTCCATATATCTGTCCCCCTCATTTACCCATACTCCGAGGTACTTGTACTCGCTTACCCTCGGTATTTTTTGGCCCTGTATTAAGACCGTATGGTCTCCGTGATCATTGAATATCATCAATCCACATTTTGTTGCACTAAATCCTAGTCCTAGAGCCTCACACTCCCTTCCGCATATATCTGCCAGTCGCTGTATATCATCTTGACTGTCCGCAAATAAGACAATATCATCAGCATAAAATAGACCTGGAAGCTTCTGCTCAACCATCGCTCCGACCTGTTTGTGTGACAAATTAAATCCAATGTTGCTACCTTCTAGCGCTTTTTCCATCCTCGCCATGTACAGCATGAATAACAGCGGGGACAAAGGGCATCCCTGTCTCAGTCCCTTGCTAATTTCAACGCTGTCCTTGCTACTTATTCCTTCCCATTCTATACAAACTGTATTTTCTCGGTATATTTCTCTCAAAAGCTGTACACAGTCGTCACCTATGCCCACTTCCTTCAATATATCCCAGGCAGCAGTTTGCGCGCCGACGCCAGCGCTTGCCATTCCCCTGCCGGAAAAAGCGTACAACTGTAGAGCGGTACGACCCTTCCGCTCCCTTTGGCTCCCACGCATTTGCGAAGCGCGCGCTGCACGTGAAACGCCCCTCGTACCGCGATATCACCCCGACGGAAAGGGGGGAACTATTGCTGCGTCTTCAACTGTCACAATGGCCATGCAAACACGAAGGGGTCGGCTCCACCAGTGAAATTCTACCGATTCCCAAACAGATGGCACGAAAAAAGCAGACGACAGGCATGGATGCGAAGCTCACGCTTGAGTGGGCATGACCACAACTACGAAAGAAAAAGAAAGCATTAGCCATTGTTGCACGTCCATTAGTTTTTTTGGCAGAGACAGTGAACTAGTTGTTACTGAGTGTGCAGGTACAGCCCGTACAACACGTTGTACTATGGATAGTGACCAAGATAAAATGCCTTGACAGCAATTGGCTCTTCTCTCGCAGATTGCACAAAAAAGTTTTTCTGAAAGCGCGGCGCTCGTCATGTTCCTATTAACAATGCTATGTCAAGTTCATAGTACGCACGCTGTTCGTGAACTCGGAGTACTGGCTATGAGAACGGCGATAATGCAAGGAAGAACACGCGAGGTAGATGTCAATTTTTGTTCCGGGAAAAAAGGAGCCCTAAATAGACCATTTATTTTTGGAGTGTTGCGTACCGCGCGATAACTCGAATGGTTGCTAGTAAATTAAGGTATCCCAACTAATAATAGCAGTCACAGCGCCAGGGCCGCTTAACCTAAAGCACGAGAAGCGGCCTTACCCATGCATCGAGTAACAAACATAGGGAGTGCGTAGTACACACAGCAAACCAAATAAAACAGGTATATAATTATGAACGTACAGAACATTGTGCTAACTCCACATCGTAAACAGCGTCGTCCTTCACTTCAGAATCATTTTTATTTCAACATCAGATTTTGACAAATACAGATGTTGAGGGCCGTGAGCTAAAAGCCACAAAACGGCTTGACGAGGCCCACTTGCGAAATGCACTTCGCTCTGATGAGGACGGCGTCGTCTGCTATCACTTGCTCCACATCTGCTACATGGCTGAGCAGACGCTGACCTTTTACCAAAGTGCTGCCACGCGGACAGAAGCGTGTACATCCTAACCGCGCGCGACGCGAAATTCTCAAAAACACGTGCAGAACGCGTGCGAGCAAAGCAACGCGTTTTCAAGGCAGCTTGAAGGGGACAGCGGCGGGTCAACACTCGAGTAACCAGTTCTCTCCCCACATTGCCTGACAGCGCCCGGCGCCGCAGCGCCTCCCACGGCGTGGGTCTCCCCAATAGTCCCTAACTCCGCCTCCGGCGCTGATTGCGCTCGCGCCGCAATGCTTACACTACTGCAATGCTGTACACTACTCACCGAGTCGTGCCGACTCACTAAGTCACAAAGTCACCATTTAACAAGTCATGCCTAATCATTATAAGTCGAGCGGTGCGAAACCTATATCCACACGACTCACTAAGACACAAAGACAGCAGTCACTAAGTCGAGCCACTACTCACTAAGGGCCACCGAGGTACGCCGCATGCCGCTTGGGAATCCATCCGCAGCGCTGTCATGGATACGACACAGGCGTACAAGCGCACGTCTTCCTGTACAAACGATTTACGGAGCAATAAGTAGAATGAAATGAAATGCTTTTAGAACACATGGTGCATGCCGCTCATTCACGCGATGTTTACGTCCGGTTCAATTTGTGCTGAACACAAATGCAAATCATTTTTTGGCATGTATAGTTCATTGCAGGGATTGCTGCAAGTGCAGAGATAGTTCCACGCAGTATTATATGTTTGGAGCTGTGGCACGGCAATAGTACCCATAACAAACGCAAAGTCATGCAATAGACCCAACCTCATCCGGCCTCCTATTATGTTAAGAAAGGATCTGTCACGTGGGCATGTGACCTGGTGTGCCTTCACCAGAAGGTAATTGATCATGCAAGTTATCGGCTTCATATTTACCGCACAATGTTGTTTGTGACTGCATGAAAGCTGTATTTAAAGCAGCTCATAACACGGCTCGTTCTACGAGGACAAACTTACATTCCGTGTCAAAGACAAGGCGTCGCCTGACTCAATGTCAGTGGGCAGACGTGTGCCGAGACACCGATGTGGTCTTCAGCGAGAACTTGCACGTAAGATGTACGGTATGACAAATGAACTTTCAACCACCCGAGGTTATTTTCAAATAAGTCCCGCCTGCGGTTTGTACCTCGGGACCTCCTCCTTCATTATGCTGCATACATAAATTGATTGAATTAATGATTGCGCGATGAATTCCATTTATTTATTGATGCATTTTTTTTTCATTCGTTGAATAAATGTCTCAATGATGGGAAATGAATGAATGAAGCTGTTTAGTAACACAATGCAGACTGAGGTCACCACTACACTGACAACTGCTTGGAGACTAGGTATATGGAAGTTATCACCCTGCCATGCTAGCGCCGCCAACTATAGGAACATTACTGACATCGTGCCAGGTACGTGAAAGCTCTGCCTACACTGTACGAAGAACATTACATTTACATGGGCAGTGTGAAAAGACTGAGGACACAGCACACCACTGCACATTGTCCCCCTCGTGTTTTCGCGCTGTCCATTTTGACACGTATAATCACTTCCCAATTGTAGATTCTTCTACAGTACGAAGCACATAACTCTTGCAAGGACAGACGAGCAGACGGGTGCTAAGGGATACGTAACAGTTCAGTCGAGAAATTTCAGGAGATTTATTTTCTGTGTTGATGTGTCGCGACGATGTGCCGCACCGTCGCCTAGTATGGCGCAGTGGGATTTAAGTAATGTGTGGACAGTATGCGTACCATCGTACTTTTTTTTTGTTGGCATATTCCTCAAATACGACGAACGTCACGAAGCCGACCTAGCCGTTCTGCCAGACAGTGCCAGTCACCGAAGAGTCACCACGAAGATAACCATAAACGGCATCCCAGGAAAGACCTGAGCAGCCAGATACGAGCACAAAATGTACATTTGTGCTGTAAGCTGACAGAAAGGTGAGAATACCTCCCGACGAGGTGTCATACCACTTTCTATACACACACAACTCGGAGGCGATTGCAAAAGCTCGATACGGAAAAATACATGCAGAATACAAAACGGCTACACTAACATCGGAATACACTGCGCAGAGTGTACAAGCTAGTACAGATATAGAAGGGCCACCGAAAACGTAGGTTTTCGCAGAAATGGAAAGTGGAACACGGAAAATCGACGCAATGTGGCATATTACAGAAACTGCTCATTGGCATGGCCCTCACTGTTACAGACGCTGCAAGCTCTCGAAAATATAAGCGCCTGAAACCTGTTTAGAAACGAAGAGACACTGGCGTTCTCCGAGTCGCCACCCCTGACGCTTCTGCACGTTTCTTAGCGGTTTAACAAAGCTCCCGCAGAAGGCTTAACACGCAGGATAAGTTACCTGAACGTTCACCAAACAGAATATCTCTCGAAATATCGAAGCTGTATTCACCGTTAGCACCGCGAAGCACATTCAAAAGGGATTTACGTGAAGTGAGCATGCTCGGCTCCGTGACAAGGGGATACGCCGCTGGCGGACTTTATTAGCCGCGGTAATCATCCAGCTGAGCTAAAGGAAGACGTCGCATGTTCTCTTGCAAACGTACCAAACATACCGAACGCCGATCATGTAGATATCAGAAAAAAGGTGCTGACTGCGTCGACACGTCCACTGGATGACTAGGCCAACCACGTTCCGATTCGTACAAAAGCTATGTTGAAGCCGCAATTGTCACTTGACAACCACCTTCGCAATGCTGCCAGGACGCTAGAAATGCGATTTCGTACGGGAGTTGGTTTTCACCACACTCCCCCCCCCCCCCCCCCCCCCCCCCCCCCAATCGGCTGAGGTTTCTCTCTTACAAATATAGTAGTTATCACGAGCGATGGATGGATGGATGGATGGATGCTGTGAGCGTCCCCTTTATAACGGGGCGGTGACAAGTGTGCCACCAGGCTCGACAAAAAAAAAGCTATTTTTTCTTAGCGTTGGCCTAGTGTCTTTACTTCAATTAAAGTTTTCGGTTACGTTCTCTGCCCTTTACGGCAGAATGTCCTTTTTTTCCAATATTTATTTTTGTCCTTTCTCTCTAGCTTTCTGCCAGCAATACTCTAACCGTCTCTTATTTCAATCGCGGGTGTGTTCAGCTTTCCATTGTCTCTAAATCCCAAGGCGTCATGTAGGCTCGTGCCCAAACGTACACCTGGGTGGATGTCTCCACATTCAATCAGAACATGCTCCGCCGTTTCCTAACCTTCGTTTAAGACGACTCAAAGGCGAAGGTCACCACCTTTCTCTCCTCAGTCGATATACTGATCCTCCCGCGCCACCCTCCGAGAATCCTCCGAAAGCTTTGCAACGCATCCTCCCTAACATCACCTAGCTGTTGGCCAAGCACCATGTACAATCCTGAACATGAAAACAAACAACACTTCGCAAGCTAAGCATCAGCTAGAAGAGGCAGGGCAGAGGGCCAGTGGGCTGTAAATAGTGAATTGCGTGCCAAAGCACAAGAGCATTGCGATTTTCTAATATGAACTATCACTGAATGGTATGACATAACAAGCTCGCCCGCGAAGTGCCGTCATCGAAAAGTTCTGCAAAACTTCTAGCAACCTCGACAATACCACCACTTGTAAGCTTTTCAGCCGTCAACTGCCTCCCAAGTACGACAAATGCAAATAGTAATTTCTAGTGCCATCAGCAGATACAGTTCATATCGGGAATTGCGGCTAGTGTAGCTACTGTTGTAACGCCTATCTAGGAAACTCATCCGTTTGTAACTGTGGCATGGGAGACCCCGCCACGGTGGTCTAGTGGTTATGGCGCTCGACTGCTGACCCGAAGGTCGCGGGATCGAATCCCGGCCGCGGCGGCTGCAATTTCGATGGAGGCGAAATTGTTTGAGGTCTGTGTACCTAGATTTAGGTGCACGTTAAAGAACCCCAGGTGGTCGAAATTTCCGGAGCCCTCCACTACGGCGTCTCTCATAATCATATCGTGGTTTTGGGACGTTAAACCCCAGATATTATTATGTGGCATGGGAGTGGTACACGGCACACACTGTCATGAAATAAACAAACCTCATCCGGCCAGCATATAAGTTAAGGAAATGTCATGTGGGCATGTGATGTGTGCCTTCACCGGATGGCATGCGATATTGAGATACCCGCGCTTCATATTTACCGCAGTTTGTTGTGCGTGACTGATCTCACGGCTTGTTTTATGAGGACAGGCTTACACTGCGTGTCAAAGACAAGGCGTCGCCTAACAACGTCAGTGGGCAAACTTGTGCCGAGACTCCGATGTGGCCGTCTGGCTCAACGTCACCACCCAGACTTGTGCCAAGACGACGATGTGGTCCTCAGCGAGAGCCTGCACATAACATGTACGGCGAGACGAGTGAACTTTCAACCACCTGAGGTTATTTGCAAATACGGGTCGATTAGAAATCGCAACGCAACATCGGGGGTTCTCGGCAGTCTTGACCGAGTTGTACGTATGGCGTTGACTTAGATGATTTACTTAAAAGTCAAACCGTATGTATTCAGGTCTTCGAAATTTAACTGTATAGATCATCCATGCATTGTCCGAACATGTCAGCGAAATGTCAAGGCGAAAGATTTACATGTCTCACGAGTCTGACTGGATATTTGGCGACACCCAGCAATACTTTCGCGAGACTTCACAAATGGTAAAAGAAAATCGCAGGCTCCCTTATGTATTCGTCGTAGACGACTCAGGCGAGGTCACATTTTTCTCACTCTGTACAATCGATCCTTCCCCGCCACCCTCAGAGAATCCTTCGAAAGCCTTATGCACCGAGAGAGGCTTTGCACTTCCTCCAAGATCAGAAGCATCACAAGCTTTCAGCGCCTCCCCTGGTTTTGCACTGGCTCCGTGATCGGTCAAACTTTATTAAGCGAATATGTGATGCGATGACGTCATCATGTGACGGCACAGTGGCGTCACGATTGCGTTAGTGACGTCACAGATTTTCGCAATCTGTGATGTCATCCCGTGTTTTTTTTATTACTCATTTTGACGACGCCGCGGCGGGACGCTGACTCAGTTTTCAAGCTTGATGAGACATCTTAAAGTTTTCACCTCGATTTCTTAGAACGCTGATTTCTACAACCACCTATATGTGGCAGTGCCCAATCCTGCACATCTTTAGGCAGCCCAATAAGGATATGTGAAAAAATGATACCCTCGCCAACCCAACATCTTATATAGATTGTATTCTAAGCCGCGCGTTTATTTAATTTTGCACTTACTGCTCTACTTAATTTCAACTTTTTTTACAGGGCCAGTCGCAGCAAGTCCTCTTTCGCTTCTCAGTCTTCGCAGCTCTAGCAAGGCCTTGCAGACGCCTGAACGTCAATAAGCGGGCTCATGCCGGGAACGAACCTGGAATAGTGCAAGAAAAAAAATGGCTTTCACAAGACTTGTCAGTAGAAACTTAAAGGACGAATATGGCACGCACCATACACCGTAAACCACAGGCAACGGCACAATATCAAGCCAGATCTAAACGGACACCACCAGGCTCGAACCTCTACAGGCGCAGCATATTGATTCACGCCAATAAGTTGCGCATTTATTCCACTAAGAAAATTCTTTTACTCAACATGTCACGGTTCTTTTGCTTTCGAGCGAAGTTTGAAAGCACACATTTTCAAGAAAAGCTTGTACTGATTGACCTGTGAAGCCAGGCTCGAAGTTATGTTGGTGATTGACTTGCGCCAATAGGTTGCGCACCATTCACAGTTCTATGGTTTCAAGAAAAGCTTGCAGCGACTGACCTGCGAAGCCAAGTTCGCAGTTATGTTGACGCAGCACAGTGCCACGCCCACTTCCCGTTTTATTTTGAGGTATTCGGGTTTGACCCGCAAGGACTGTTATCAACGCTCGACGCTGACCACGCCGCAGTGTTCGAGAAGCTTCGCGATTGTAGCAGATCATCTTGTAGTAGATCATTCTGGTAGAGGTTCTGTTCGTTCATGTTCCGGACGCCCCCGTCAAGCCGTGAACCCAGCCCAAGTCGCAAAGAAGACATCGACGCCAACACCGAACAGCGAGCAAGCCGCAGGCAACAACGTCTACCGCCAGAGTACGGGCCTCTACCTGAAAAGACCCGGCAAACCAAGACCCTGACCTCGACCACAGCGACGATGACAGCCACTGTGCCGCCTGCACCGATCCTTCTCCGGCAGCCCAAAGAGCCGCCGACCTGCCGCGGATCATCATTCGAAAACCCGGAAAGCTGGCTCGAAGCCTACGACCGAGTCGCCGTTTTCAGTGCCTGGACCCTTTCCTCCAGACACGTGTGGCACATACCCGTTTACCACGGGCCGCGGTGTACGGGTATGCGCCACATGTGATTGACAGTTTACATCTTCCCAGGAACGGCGAGAACAGGCATTGGTAACTTAAATGCGAGAGCGTTAAGAAAAACCGACATCGGCAGCGTTGACCCCACTAATGCAAAAGAAAAATGAAAATCTGGATCCCAGCACGAATCGAACCCAAGCATTCTGCGCGGCAGTCGGGTATTCTACCACAGAGCCACGCTATGTCCAGAAACCCCTTCGGAAAAACACCCTATGCAGGCGTAATATGGGTGCAACGAGAATTGTGGTTGTTGTGCTGGCTATCTAATTTAATAACAAAGCAATAAACAATACATATGTACTCCTACGACACAGGTGTCATGTCGGCTTAACGTCTGTGGTTCCGGTGTTGGCTCCGCTTTTATAGCAGTTTAAGAAACATTACATTTAGCAATATTCAAGCGTTGCGCGACCCCGGAGGAATACGCTAACGAAAGTCACGTATGATATTCACATCGTGGCACCGTAAAGTGCACTTCATTTTGATGAATAATTCGTAAAATGCGCCTCAATTCGATAATACTGACGTGCTCTAACGCGAGGGCTGGTGTTACGTCAGACCATTAGTTACCCTTTAAGCGTCAGTGTTGTCGACGTGCCTGGTGCACAGATCAGCAGAAAAGTTCGAGCTCACTCAGACTCACTCAAAGAATATATTCTGCTCTGAGGGATCACTCGGACTCAGACTCAAAATCTTCCTCAACTGGACTCACTCGGACTAAGACTCACTAAACTTTTTCTCAACCGGACTCACTCGGGCTCAAAATCGCCAACATATTACTCAGCCGGACTCACTCAGACTCACACTCACGGCTTGACATGAGTCTGAGTGAGCCTGAGTGAGTCGACTCACGAGTCCGTGAGCGTAAAACTACATGTTTTCGATCTTGGTGTCCATGATCTTTAATGCCAATGTCTCACATAATCGGTACTCTACGATACGCCTTTTGATCTTATACCTTCAAGCACGAGTTATCAGCAATCCAGCAAGGACATTTTTATTAAATACCCGACTCACACGAGATCTTTATCGAGAACTATCTCTGAGAGTGCGGGAGACGTCATGGCACGCTTCCCAATTCACGTCTCTGACCAAAAAATATTGAGGTCACGCATGAACGTGAGTGCGTTGAGCTACGTGTGAATAGACGACTATAAACGTAAGCCGATAAAAGACTGCCAGTAATGCTGAAGATGAGTAGATAGGACACTAGGTCGGCAATAAAAGATAGAGCTCACTCAGACTCGCTCAAGAAATATATTTCGCGCTTAGGGCTCACTTGGACTCAAACTCACCAATATTTTCTTCAACCGGACCCACAAGGCGTGATATCTGCCGATTTTTTTTTTTCAAAACAAGCTGCTTTCATTAAAATCCTGGAAACAGATTACGAGTCAGTCATTGGTTGTCGCCTTGTTGAATGCGTGACGTGCGTGGCTTTCCTTGGTGTAAATAACTTCTTTCAATAGACTAGGCTTCTTTGTGCTAAGATCGTATCTAGCACGAACGTATACCAACTTGTCCAACTTTCCGCTCTGCACAGCAGGCAATCCTGCGACGAGCAAGGGACCAATGCATTGCGAGCTAAATTCGAAGAATAAAATTTAAGCTGGCACATACTGTAAACGCAAACATGCGCTGAAAATGAATGCCCGCCAAATAATGAAGTGCAGCAACGCCACCTTTCGGTTAGGTCCTGACGAAGCAGAGCGCCACTTCTGGCCCAGGCGCTGTCATGGATACGGCCCAGGTGTAGCCGTCCAGCCGTTTCTGTAAACGACACCTGCGATTAAGTAGCACGCAATGAATAACTGAACAAACAAAGCGCTACGAGTGCCGCAACCAATGGAAATATGTGCAGAGCTGCAGTTACCTTCAAAATCACAACAACTGGGGTACTGAGGCTTACGGGTAACGCCGGCCTGAATCGCATGCAGCAGCTATGAAGGATCGTCAAGAATGCACACTACTACAACCAGTTTTAGGAAGAACGTCAACAAATCTCCAAGTTACATTCACACGCAAACCTAATTGCATGCAACCACACTTATCACCTGCACACCGGAAACAATGTGTGAGGTTATCAGTGTCACCGATTGCTGTGCATTACATTCCGAGACACACCCAGCCAGTACGAAAGGCCTTGGTGATGTTAGAGCACGTATGATTTCGTAGCTTTTTCAGGGGGGAAGACTTGGATGCCTCATCAAACGCGAACCTTCGGCGTATCACCATCATGACGCTACAGGTTATCAGAATTTGTCATAATGAAGTCACTATGACGTCAGTAGTCAAAAGTGGGCCGATCCCGGAGGCACTGCCCAAAAACACGTGAAGTGCAGGAAGTTTCTAGTGCTCCCAATCCAGGAGGCAGTGCAAAACCACTTTAGGCGCGGAAAGCTTTCGGGAGGGGGGATTCAATACAATCGACTTACAACCGACTAAAAAAAGATGGCTTCCGCCTTGGAGTCGTCTTAGGTGAATGCATAAGGGACCGTGAGATTTTCTTTGTTTCTCAAATGATGAGAACAGCATACACATTATGAGACAACCAGAGAAAGCAGCATTTCCTCCACTACTAACCATAAGAATTTTGTTCTAACACACACAAATTAGCAACAGCGTTGCATGCACTAAAGCCTGCAATTGTCTAATTTCATTACCGTCACATAGCATGGAGCTGTGTGCTTGCCTAAGAATAATCGTGCGAAAACTGAACGCATGACAACACCAATGGAACTCGGTTAACGTCCACAGTAAGTGTAGCGAGTCTTCATGCACTGTGCGTATACGGGCTTAAATATGTCTCGGCCGTAGCGTTTGCTATAACATAGAATGACCACCAGAACAACCGCCATGTTATCGTCAACACATGCATCCGCCTTCCCTACGTACATGGGGCAATTGAGCACATTTGACGAATATTCGTATTTCAGCAGCCGCAAGAAATGCTGGAAAGCTAATGCGTCACATTATATGAGAACATCAAAGTGAATAGCTTGTCACTGTGTACTCGTCGTACACTACAGTTCGAATTAAAATGCGGCAGAATACATTAGCGAATGCCATAATGCAATAGCGTCTATAGTTTTCGCAAAGGCAAACCCAACGCATCAAGAAAGTATTGCACACCTTTTGTTTTTTTTAAATAGATGTTGAAGTATGATGGGCATGTGATCGCCTCAGCAACGTCACGGAGCCGGCTAATGCCAAATGGTTTCCAGGGTTCCCCACAGCAACTCGAACGTCGTTGGGCAGAATGAGCCTCAAAGGCTGCTTTGTCGGCTGCCCGCACAGGAACTACAACGTCATCGGACGGACTATTGAAGTCGTTAGCTCTTCCCTCTTTCAATCCTCAACCGTGATACCTGTCGCACATTATGGAGTGGCCAGTCTCAGACCTTGTAAAGAGAAACAAATCACACATTACCATGAGCTCGGCTTTAACGGCCGAGCTGTGAGCTATTCGTTCCGCCGGTTCGCGTTACCAGCAGAGAGCGGGTATGCGCCACAGAAAGCGGGTATGTGCCAAGCAGGCAGCTCCTAGCATAGCATAGTCATGCATAGTATAGTGTAGCGAGGGAATGCGAGAAGGAAATGAGGGTGAGGAGGAAGGAAAGGAGGCTGGGAAAGGGCATGGCACTAAACGAACACGAGACAAGATGCAAGTCTGCATCTTGTCTCGTGTTCTGACGTCAGGGTGAGGAGGAGGTAAAGGAGCAGGCGAGAGGGTAAATCATGGCATAACCATTCAGTATAGCATAGCAAGGGCTGGTAAAGAAAAGTGAGGATGAGGGGGAGGGAATGAGGAGAAGAGTGTAATAGGGAAGAAGACAACGAAAAATGAAAGCAAGTCGAAGATAGAGAAAGAAAGAAATATGGAAGATAGAAGAGAGATGATTAATGAAACAACTTGATCTGCGTTCGCAAAGTGGTGGCACTGGCTTGCCAAGCGCTGCGGTCCAGAGGGTACGTGGATATAATCAAAGCCGCCCTTATTGTAATATTGGGACCGGTGTTTCATGAAGCTTTAATTCCGCTAGCTGCTCTTAAGCGCATTTTTAAAATCCGCTTTCTCGATAACTTGACCCAATTTCAGTATGTGCCTTCAGGCTCGAACATAAAGTACCTTGAACGCCTCCGCCGCAAGCACATTGTCTTCCCGTTTCACAGGCCACCTGGTTTTCGGCTAAAAAAGCTGCATCAGGCTGCAAGGATAGCAACCCGCCGGTGCGCAGTGCGAGCTGAAGTCATGATCGGGACCTCGACCACCAGGTCTGCATGGCAGCAGGACGTGGAGTCTACACGACAGTGACCCCACCTGACGGTCAGCGAGCTGCCGTTCCCATCTTCCACACACGCTCTCGTGCCCCCAAATATGCATGACAATCAGTTTGACACTTGCCAGAGTGATTAAGTAGCAACATCAGGGGCGTCGTCAGTACACTAGATTTAGTTGACAAGCGGCCTAACTGCGAAATCCTCACAGCCACAAACCTGCCATTCCACGATGCCCAGCCCGCCAATCACGTGTCTGTACTGTCGCCAACGCATCTTGCAATCTTTTCCAGGGAACAGATTACAGGTACGCCACCACCGCTAGCAGCAGCTCTTCGCAAGCTGTAGAGCGGTTTAACTATAGCATTTGCACAGCCATGTATCTCCTATTGCCTTTTGTTCATTAAAGGTACGTCGGTGGCTACAAGTTCGGCGTCCTACCGACCACGTGGTCGGTACGATGCCGAAGGTCTACGCGCGTCGAGAAAATACTGACGCAGCATTAATGCATTCAAGGGACGCACGCAGGAAACGTGTCCGTACGAGGCGAACGCCTAGGCGCAATCAGGATATACAGACAGATGGCTAACGCTAACGCCTTTTGTGTGGACGCTGGTAAGACAAGACGTGCTTGGTGCGACGCTAAACGCATAAGCACACACAACATAAGACCGAACCCTTTCTTTGCAAACTCCGGCAAGAGAAATTGTGGCTGGTAAGATGTTGAACTTATACGCGGTAAGCACCGACACAGGTCTAAACGTTTTCTGGAGAGACGCTTATTTGGCAGAACGCGGTAGGTAATAGGGACAGAAAGGATAAAATAAAACTTAAAAACAAGATAGAAGGTTACGCTTTGCCCGCTGCATTCAAGGATCACAGGCTGCCGAATTAAAAATGGATAAGACATCGTTAACGTCAAATTAATTTATATTAAAAGAAGAAAGAAAACAGAGGGACGGGGAGATCTATCGGCCAAGCCACAGCTGAGAGAACGATGACAAATCAGCCAAAATTTATTGAAATATTAAGTCAAATGTGTAATAAACAATATTCTTAGGTAATAGACAAAACTAAGTAAGTCAGTGCCTCACATGGCATCGTAATTTCTTGAGCTACATGCCAGAACGACCGTATGATTGTGAGGCACGCCGTAGTCGAGGGCTCCGAAAATTTCTACCCCATGAGTTTTTTTAGGGGCGAAGCTCCTTAAGGCGGCACCCGTTCGTCTCTCGTAGTTGTAGTAGTAGTAGTCCGTAACAAGTCTTACGCTTTGACCTCCAAGGTGGTGCCGGTGGGAGATTTTTCCTGTGCGTTGTTGAACAATAAAAAATTCGCAGCGTGCGCGTTAACTAAAAGCCGAATTCTTCTGTCTCTCATTCCCCATTAGCAGCCATTGGCATGTTCCAGTAGGAAACGTTAGTAGAAGTAGAAGTGTAAGTGTTAGCTGAAAGCCGACTTCTTCTGTCTCTCATTCCCATTAGCAGCCATTGTTTACCTCCAAGGTAGTGCCTGGTGAGATTTCTCCTGTGCGTGATTAAACAATAAAAATTTTGTTCAAAACGCCGTTGATTGATGAAATAAACCAAGGAAAGACGCCAGATGTTTTGTAAAAGCAAAACGAAAGAACGCCAGATGTTTCTAAAGCAAAACGAAAAGACGCCAGCTGCTTAACGAAAGACGCCAGATTTTTCTAAAGCAATGGTTTTCTAAACAATGAAAATTCACAGCGTACATGTAAAATTAAAGTGAGCTGCAAGTCGTCATAACTCATCGAACCTTTAGTATAAACGCGCCCGATCTCACGTCGGTTGGGCAGAATTCACGGAAGATTCACGGTTTACCGATGAACCTCCGCAGCTTCGCCCACTCATCATCATTCACTCCGTGGATATGCTGTGATTTTTTAATGTGCGTATAGAAACTCGCCGAAGACAAGGAGAAGAAGAAGAAGACAGCGGGCACGGAAGAGCGCGCGCATTAATGAGCAAATAAAGAAAAGGAAGAATCTTGTTTATCGTTCGCATCGAACGCAGTTTGTCTCGATCGTCTCGTCTCGTTTCTGCGACATGGTGCCGTGACCAGGATAGTGGCTGCTCCTCTTCTGACTGGCCACGGGATACCAGGACGAAGGATGGCCACAGAAGACGGAAGAAGAGGAGGCCGCAGTGCGAACCGACGGCTGCGAGGCGGGACATCGACAGCTGAGAGCGGCACATACAAGGAGGACGACACAGACACGGATGAAGACTCGCCGCTGAAATCTGTAAGCGACCAGCAGTTCCTAATTTATCCAGAATGAACCGAGACGTGATTTCAAAGAAAAGAAAAACGCTGAGGACGCAAATAACAAACCTAGCAAGCGAAGCAGAAAAGAAGATTCAGGAGAATCAAGATCCCACAGCGATATCGCTACTAGCCAGCCAGATCAAAGGCATCGCAGAAATATTAAAGAAGGTGGACGAGCAGATGGAAGAGTTTGTAACGCCGGAAACAGCCGAAGCCGAGTTTGCGAAAACAACCGAGTACGAGCTGAAGATAATTAGCGTTCTGCACAACATCAATGCGTACCTTTGCCGACAAGAAACAGCGCGAGACAGGGAGGGCGCAAGGCACCTCTAATGACAGTGCTAGGCAAGTGCCGCAAGCAACGGCCGTAAAGCTACCAAAGGTAGAATTAATGAAGTTTGATGGCGACAAGAGGAAGTGGCAGAGGTTTTGGCATCAGTTTGAGTCAGCTGTTCACGGGAGAACTGATTTAAACGAGAACCAGAAGTTCACCTACCTTCTGTCATCACTAACGGGAGAGCGGCAGCTACCGTGGAGGGATTTCAATTTTCAGACAGCAACTACATGAAAGCTATCGATCTGCTCAAGCAGCGTTACGGAAAGACGAAGCGCTTGTAGAAATGCACATGAAAGAGCTAACTAACCTGAGTACAGTAGCAAGCTGCAGTGACTATGAAGGCTTAAGAAGACTGTCAGATAAGGTACAAGTGCACACACGTGGGCTGGAATCCTTAGGCGTGAAAATCGAGTCATATGCGTCAATGCTCCTGCCGGTATTGAAAAGATCTTTACCTGTGGAGATGCACATGGCGTTCCAGCTGAGACAAAGAGAATTGGCGGCAGATCTTCAATGCAAGACCAGAATGCAGCTAAGCATCATGAAGACACTCTGAGGTGTTTGATGAGATATATCGAAGATCAAGTAGAGTGCAGAGAGGAATTGGGCGAACGGAAGGAAAGCTACGGCAACAAATCTGATGGTAGACAACAGAAAAGAACAGTTAATTTTCAGAGTACAGCCGCAAAGTTTTGCATATTTTGTGAGACCAACACCCACTATACGGATGACTGTAGGAAAACTATGACGCATGAAGAGAAGAAAATGAAGCTAAAAGCGTCAAATAGATGTTTCCGTTGCACGAGACCTCGACATACCGCCAAAATATGCAAGGCAAACATAAGGTGTAAAATATGTGGGAAATGGCATGCAACGTCCATGTGTCGGAGAAAAGAACTTACAGCTCAATGTACAGCGGCCGTGCAAGGCACAGATGAAAATAAGGAAGAGCGAGAGTCTACATGCCAATATATGAACATATCATCAAGCATTTTTCTACAGACTGCAGTGGCACTAGCAGAAGGTAGAAACAAGTCATGCTATTGTCGGGTTCTGTTAGACACCGGAAGCCAAAGAACGTTCATTCTTAAGAGCTTATCGGAGAAACTTGGTTGTCCGGTCAAAGGAAAGAAGGCTGACGATAGGCTCTTCGGAGGCGGACAAGATGAAAAGACTATGAATTCGGTTGAAGTTAAACTTAGAAGTGCATACAATGGCGAAGAAGTTTTGTTGGAAGCACTAGAAGTTGATGTAATATCAAGAGAAAGAATACCATTCCTGCCAGTCTCACTGAAGAAGAAGTACGAGGACGATGGATTAAAGCTGGCTGACGGCCTTTATACAAGCACCGACTGCAGAGAAATCGGAATCCTTGTTGGATCAGACCAGTATTGGCAAATAATGACCGGAGGCATTCGAAAACTGGAAGAGAAGTTGACAGCAGCAGAGACCATATTCGGCTGGACGGTGCAGGGCAAGCCAAGTTAGCTGCAACATTAATGAAAAGGTCAACCGTTATGGTACTTCACGTTGAAGTAGACAAATCTGACATACAGACAGAACTAAGGCATTTCTGGGATATTGAAACAATCGGCATAAAGGGCACCGAGCAAGATGAAAAGACAGAAGAAGATGTGATGGAGTACTTCAACAGGAACTTGAAGTATGAAGAGAAGAGATACTCGGTACGACTTCCATGGAAAGACAACGTGGAGCTCGATGAAAACAAGAGTGTAGCAATGACCAGACTGAAACAGCTCACTCGAAGTTTACGGAAGGACGAAAGTATAATGCGGCGTTACGACAGTGCCATCAGAGAATATTTGAATAGTGGAGTGGCAGAAGTGGCCGAGGACCAAAGTGCAACACTGACACACTGCTACTATATGCCGCACCAAGCCGTAATCAGGGAAGATCGTCAAACTACAAAAATAAGAATAGTATTTGATGCATCCTCATCGTCCAAAAAAGGGTTATCTTTAAACGACAACCTCGAAACTGGACCGAATCTTAATTGCGATCTTGTGCACATGCTGATGAACTTCCGACACCATCGCATTGCAATGACAGCTGATATTGAAAAGGCATTCTTACAAATTTTGGTGCATGAGGAAGACAGAGACGCACTGCGTTTTCTTTGGTGGGACAGACTTCCGAGTGGAAGCGATGCAAGAGTTGTAACTTGGCGAATGTCAAGAGTAACGTTTGGCACTGCGCCGAGTACGTTCCTGCTGGCAGCAACAGTGCAACACCACCTCAGCAAGTTGGAGGATAAGTTTCCGGAGACCATTAAGCAGCTGAGGAGCAACATCTACGTCGACGACGTGATAATGGGAGCCGAATCACCCGAAGAAGCCGAAAAACTTTACCGGGAGTCAAAAGAGATCTTCCAAGAGGCGTCAATGACCCTGAGAAAGTTCAATACGAATGAGCCTCTATTGCAACAAACTATAAAGAAGGAAGAGGAAAATGCAAGCGTCGGAGCTTCCACCCAAATAAAGGTTCTTGGCATCAGATGGGATTTCAAGGAAGACAGACTGTACCTACCATCGTTTGAAATAAAAGACATAGATACAAGCGGTACATTAACGAAGAGGCAAATGTTACAGCTCACAGCAAGGATATACGATCCGCTGGGAGTCTTCACTCCATTCACGGTAACAGCCAAGCGAGAATTGCAAAACATGTGGAGGAAAGGAACGTCTTGGGATGACGTACTACCAGATGACGAAACGGAGTTGTGGAGGACATGGACTCAAGAGCTGGAATCCATTCAAGAGTTCAGGTACCAAGATGGATTGATGTGAAACAGAGGAGGAAACCTATTCACACGGAACTTCATTTGTTTTCCGATGCAAGCCCATATGCATACGGAACAGCAGGCCTACTTAGTAATGACTAACGAGAGTGAAAAAGAGGCTGATATACTCATTGCAAAAGGACGAATAGCGCCAATGAAAGAAATGTCGTTGCCGCGACTCGAGCTGATGGCTGCATTGCTTGTCGGCCACGTCCTCGGAATACATCAGAAGTGGCTTTGTAAGGAAGATTGACGAACAAGATATTGGACGGACTCGACCATTGTTCTCAGTTGGTTTCATGGACAGAAAAAGAGGGACATCTTTGTAGAAAATAGGGTGAAGGAGATAAAGGAGAAAACAAAGCTGTCAGAGTGGAAATACATTGCAAGTGAAGAGAACCCCCGCTGATCTCATGACCAGAGGTGTGAGCGCAAAGAGTTTGATACAGTCGGAACTATGGTGGCATGGTCCGAAGTGGCTTGTTACGGAAAACAGGACTACAGTGAAGACGGAGACGGGAGAAAAACGTCGAAAGTAGCGAATGCTATGCGACTAACTCATGCGTGCCAATCCGGCAGTGATCGACGCGGAGAAGTATGGAACGTACATCCGATTGCTCAGGGTAACAGCTTGGGTTCTGAGATACATACAGATTATAAGAAAGAAGAAACGGATAATTGGAGATCTGAGCTATGAGGAACTGAAGAATGCAGAGTCGACGATAATAAAAATAGAGCAACGACAAATACGGGAACATATCACACTGAACAAGAGCAACAATACTAAGACAACAAGGATGTTTCTTTATGGCAGGGAAGTCTTCGAAGATGATCAAGGGCTGATAAGACACAAGGGTCGCCTGTCTCAGAGCGGATTAACCTACAACGAAAAACATCCAATTGTGCTACCAAAGTGGACGGCCGGTACGAAGCTGCTAGTACGACATGTTCATCAACTCGCGTTGCACGGAGGAGTAAGCGCAACGCTTGTCGCAGCTTAGAAACCAAGTATTGGATAATCCAAGGAAGGCAGCTGGTGAAGATGTAATTCACGGATGTTTAAAGTGCCAACGATTTGACGCCAGACCGATTCAGCAAGAAACAGCACCCCTTCCTGCCGACAGAGTCAACGAGCGACAACCATTGAAGTGACTGGTGTGGGATTTTGCAGGCCCGATGCTTATAAAGGACGCAGTGAAAGGCACGAGAAAACTGTACATCACAGTGTTCGTGTGCGCAACAACGAGAGCTGTACATCTCGAACTTGTGGACAATTGTAAGACAGACGCATTTCTACATGCATTCAGAAGATTTACCGCGAGAAGAGGCCTATGTCGCACAATATACAGTGACAACGCAAGGACGTTCAAGAAGGCCAACAGAGAAATCAATCGCATGCTCAAAGAATTACAAGAAGAAGTCTCTGCAAGAGTTAGGCAAGGAGATCAAATAAAATGGAAGTATATCGCCGAACAAGCACCATGGTGGGGAGGCTTCTATGAAAGGATAATACGAAGCATGAAATCATCAATGAGGAAAGTCATCGGAAAGAGACTGCTAACCAGAGAAGAGATGGAAACAATCACCACTGAAGTTGAAGCTGTGCTTAATAACAGACCGTTGACTTATGTATACAGCGAACCGGATGAGCCGCTACCTATTGTGCCGGCTGACATAATAGGTGGAAAATACAGGCTTCCAGGCAATAACGAAGATCAACACGAAGCCAACATTGAAGAAATCTGGAGAAATCGACAAAAGGTCACGAAAGACTGGTGGAAAAGATGAACAAAGAATATCTGAAAGAACTGAGAGAGCAAGCTAACGCAAGTAAACAAGCAACGAGAGTGAACCGAGGAGATATCGTACTGCTCGGTTCACGCACTCCTAAATCACTCTGGAACCTGGCTAAAGTCATGGAAGTTTATTCGGGAGTCGACGGGAAGACGCGCTCCTGTCTTTTGAAAACCAACGGAAAACTCATTCGGAGACCTATACAACATATCTACCAACTTGAAGGTTGTTTCGAATGACGAGAAGAAAACTTCATGCGGGCCGGAACCTATAGAAACTCGCCGAAGACAAGGAGAAGAAGAAGAAGACAGCGGGCACGGAAGAGCGCGCGCATTAATGAGCAAATAAAGAAAAGGAAGAATCTTGTTTATCGTTCGCATCGAACGCAGTTTGTCTCGATCGTCTCGTCTCGTTTCTGCGACAGTGCGCCTAAATCAAGGCACATGGGGCTCTAGCACTTCGCCTCCAATACGCGGCCCCCGCGACAGGGATATAACCCGCGACTTTTGTCAGTAGCCGAGCACCGCAACCATTGCCCCACCATGGCGGCTTTAAGCGTTATCTCGAAAACACCGAGAAGGCAGTGCTAACTCGAACGCGTTCTGGACAGACGCAGGGAAGGCGAAATGAAAAATCAATGCCTCACATGACATAGGCGTTTAACATAAAACATGATACTGATAGAAGGCAGTGCTAACTCGAAAACGTTCTGGAAACACGCTGGTAAGACAAAACGAAGTACGTGATAGGTTAGTGCCTCCGATGACGTAGGCGTATCACAAAAATACTGCTACAAGGCATGGCTAACTTCAACGCGTTCTGGAAAGCCGGTAGGAAGACAAGAAGCGGTAGGCCAGTGCCTCGATAACACACGTGCAACAATGAAATAGAGACAAAAAGGTAAAATTGAATTCAAATGAAAATGTGGCCGATGTGGTGCCGAACACTTACGCGCATCAGGAAAATACACTAACAATGTTGGGCCCATCTCGAGCGCATTCTGTGAAGACGCCGGTTAAGACCATTTGGTCGGTAGAAGTCGACTATGACTATCGAAATCGAAAGAAAAAGTTTGTGGCACAAGATGGGGCTTAATGGAAGAATCCTAGACAGGCCAGTAAGAAAGAATGGGGCCGGTTTGACGCCAAACGCATGTGCTCGTAGAACTACTGCGGCATGTTCGGGCTAACGAACATGGCCTATTCCTTTTTACCTCTACCGATCCGTCCCTTCGTGTCCCAATTGCCCATGTACGCACGCAAACGTAGAACACGTCCACTGGTGGGTGTGGTTGCCGTCGGCGGGCTTCGCCGACCAGCTGGCCATGATCCTCCTCGCAGAGGAATATCTACAGGTCTTAGTCTGACCTCCATTAAAGTCCTTTCTCTCTCGGTCTAAAGAGATAGACGTGGTCCGTCAGCAAGAAACGGCGAACTCGAACGCCTTCACGACAGACGCTCGAAAGATAATATCTGGGGTTTGACGTCCCAAAACCACGATATGATTATGAGAGTCCGTAGTGGAGGGCTTGGGAAATTTTGACCACCTCGGGTTCTTTAACGAGACGCTCGAAAGAGAAAACGAAGTGAGTCAGCACTTATATCACGAATAAAAAGATACTGTCAGAAAGGAGGGCCAACTCGAACGCCTTCTGGAAAGACGCAGATTAATCCAAACGTGGGAGGTACGATTAGAGTGCGTGCACTTAAAGAAGGCACCCTGCAATGACGAGACGGCGCGGCGTAGCTTTTAACTTGACGGCTCCGCACTGGCGACATGGACTTGCCGGGCCATCCCCGGCCTGCCCCCCATTGACCAAGCGAGTGTAGAGCGAGCGGTGGGAGGAGCTGCTGGCCAGCGATAACCTTGATGATCAGATAAGTTTGATCGACAGGGAACGCAGGGCGGCAACTTCCTGTGGCGTCCTGGACTAAGGGCAGCCAGCACTGCTAGATGGTACCACTGATCTCCACTAGGAGGAGCTGGATGGCGCATCGAGCACGCGGGCGTGAAGCCACCGGAAGCCGCCGTTTTTGTCCCGGAAGAGAGCTTTTCTCTTCTTTTTAAAAAGAAATAACTGCTTGTAGCGCAGTAAACTGTACGAATCGACCGGAAAAGTCGTCAAGGAAGATATTTCACGCGTAAGTACCTCAAAGCTGCATTATTTTTTACACATTTTGTACGTTGCAGCGCTCCGCCGTATTCGGACGGTGTCGGCACGACGTCTGTCATCTTTCGTGTAGCGTTCGTCGGCGTCTAAAGTGAGGCGTAATCGCAGAGTTTGAAAAAATAAAAACTAAAAACGATCATAACAACAGGTGCTACCCGAGAATATTTGAACTGCGTGACTGAGACGCACAGAAGACGCCGGCTTCCGGGACAAACAGGGCACCTTCCGGTGGCTTCACAAGCGCCCGCCTCGCAGAGCGGGGATGCGCCGTCCAGCCTTTTAGGGTCTAAGCTCCTTAAGGCGGCACCCGTTCGTCCCTCGTAGTCGTCGTGGTCGTAGTAGTGAGTAACAAGTCTTACGCTTTGACCTCCAAGGTGGTGCCGGTGGGAGATTTCTCCTGTGCGTTGTTGAACAATAAAAAATTCGCAGCGTGCGCGTTAACTAAAAGCCGAATTCTTCTGTCTCTCATTCCCCATTAGCAGCCATTGGCATGTTCCAGTAGGAAACGTTAGTAGAAGTAGAAGTGTAAGTGTTAGCTAAAAGCAGACTTCTTCTGTCTCTCATTGCCATTAGCAGCCATTGTTTACCTCCAAGGTAGTGCCTGGTGAGATTTCTCCTGTGCGTGATTAAACAATAAAAATTTTGTTCAAAACGCCGTTGATTGATGAAATAAACCAACGAAAGACGCCAGATGTTTTGTAAAAGCAGAACGAAAGAACGCCAGATGTTTTTCTTAAAGTGTAGTAGTAGTAGTTGCATGTAGCCACCTCGCCCGATCGTCAACGGGCGAGGTGGACCGGCAACGGCGCGAGGACCCTGCCGTACGAGAGTTAAATCACACTAAAAGACATACTTTGCGGGCGATACACTCTAGTGAGCTTTCAACTTTTCGTCTTAATGTACATGATAAAGAAATTATTTCTACGAAAAACGCAAGGCACACCTTGAGCAATATGTTTGGTTTTGGGACGCTAAATGGAACCATGAGGCGATGCGAAGCCGGAGCACTTGCACGATCGCGTTCCGTTGGCTTTCGTTGGGCATGCTACCGACCTCGCGTCGTGGAACGCGCGTCCTGTCTTCCCTCTAGCCTTGCCTTTAATTCGCACAGGGCGAGCGGGGAATGCGGTCGCTCTTGGCGCTCTTTCGCTCGGGAGCGGACTTCTTCCTTGCATTTCACCGATCACAAGTGATAATGAAGGGACCACGTAAACCAACAGTACAATAAAAGTTTTATGTTTAATATATACACGATGTTTCACACTCTTTATATTATGTACTGGGCGCATTTCACGGAAGAGTTTCACGGTTTACAGATGATTCCCTCCGTAGCTTCGCCCCACTCATCATCATTCACCCCGTGGATATGCTGTGATTTTTTAATGGAGGTCAGTGGATGGTACTTGCGGGCCAAGCATCACAAACCCCCTTTCTGTTAATAAAGGTTTTTTTTTTCCCTTCCTTCCTTCCTTCGCCCGCTGGGAATACGAAGAAAAAGACGCTCACACGCGTCTCTGTTCTGGTCCGAAGCTGGCCGCTCCGATGCGCGCATCTCCCGTTACCAAACACAGGAAAAACGGTGAGACGCGTGCTCCGTTTTCCCCTGTGACTGCAGCGCCAGAACTCACAGCCGAGTGGAGAAAGAAAAGAAACAATATTGGGACGGGGCCAGACAAAATGGAACGCGATGCGCGCTTCTTTCCTCCTGTATGAATGGGTAGACCGTGGCCCGGCTAGGGGGGGGGGGGGGGTGGGACGCGTGTGCGCGTCTATTTTCTGCGTGCCCCTAGCGGCCAATTTCAGCGAACTTCGGACGGGCCACTGCGAGCAACGCAGCTCCCTCTGGTCAGTGGACGGTGCCTATTATCTACCACTCATGCATGATCTAGACTCGCAGTGGTTCTCAAGTGGGGGTCCGCGGACCCCCGGGGGTTCGCGAAGCCATTTCTGGCGGTCCGCGAAACCCATCCTCGAGCAAAAAAAAAAAAAAACAAGACACAAACGCCTTTTGCGAATGAAGGCACGCTATGTCCAGTGACAGCGGCTCCTGATTTTTGGTATGCTTCACTGCATCACTGTTTTGCATTGCGGCGGAGCTGACATTTTCTGTTCGTGATAGCTGTAAAGCTTTTGTTGCAACTTTCTACGACATATGCTTCTTAGAGGCTTGCGATTTGAAGAGCAAGCATATCTAGAAACAGGTGGAATGTGGCTGCAGACCGCACAACTTATTGACAGGCTGTTAAGATGTAATTGGCGTCAAACTTTTCCATGGCTGAGAACCACCGGTCTAGTGGGATCAGACGCACGGATCGCGTCCGTTTCTAGTCGAGGTCCAGACAATTTTGCAGCTTCTCTTCGCTATGCTGCGATTTCTGGCATTGCTATCGCATTTCCAAAACTGTATTGCATATTGCCTTCAGTAACAAAGCTAAATCGAATTCATGTAGTGATGAGTGATGCCGAGAGCTTAGGCGGGTCGAGAAGATGCTAACACAAAGGTCGGCCTGATTCGAGCACGTTCTGTAATGGCACTAGTGTGATGGTCGGTCCGAGTCTCGCACGACGTGTCGAACAAATTAGCGACACAAGATAATGCTTATTCTAAAGACCTTTCGACAGACGCTGGTAGGTTGACAGCGTCTGTTGGCGCGACACCGACCGCATGAGCACACATTACGGACGCTAGCTAGGCTTAACACCGTCTGGACAGACGCTCATAAGAAACTGGTCGTTCAAATTTAGGTCCAACTCGAACACGTTCCAGACAGAGCTGGTATGAGAAAAAGGTGGGCGAGCTCTTCATGGTAACACACGTATAAAAATACTGACACAGACGCTAGGTCAAAAGCATCTACAAAACAGCAACAAAAGGGGTCATGTCAAACGCTTACGCGCATCACGAAAATAGTAACACCACGTCACGCCTGACCCGAGGGCCATCAGTACAGATGCATGTAAGAAAACTTTAGGAGACTTCTAGACAGACGCTGGTAAGCGGAACGCGGTCGGGATGTCGCCAGACTCATGTGCACATATTACCGACGTAAGTTGGAGGCTTAACTCGTTTTTGACAGGCGCTAAAGAGAATAAGCGCGGTTGGTCAGCAAGAGAAAGCTACTGCGAACACCTTCTGAACACACGCTGATAAAGCAAAACGAAGCGCGTCAGCGTCTCATGACATGCGCGTATCAAAGGTACTGACCGAATGTAGGGCTAACTCGAACGCGTCCTGAAGGCGCTAATAAGAAAATGTGGTTAGCGGCTCGATGCATGCGTGCACTCGGCAACTAGTGATAACAGCAAAAGGCTAAATAGAATTCCAGTCGTAGGGTGACAGGTGTGATGCCGAACGCTTATGCGCATCAAGAAAATACACCAAGTTAGGCCTAACTAGCGCATTGTGCACAGGCGCTGCAAGAACAAAACTTCTTGAGTGTCGAAAAACTAGTGACACAAGACCGCTTTATTGAACTACATTCTAGACAGACACCGGTCAGCTGAAACGGGGTCGGTATGACCCTGTACGCCTACGCACATATTGAAAATAAAAGGTCTTCGGTAACCATGCTCTAATGTAATACCTGGACTGGACACACGTTAAGGGTACGTTACATCGCGACTGCCCAAGACCAGTATAACGAACGTGACCCCATTTCTGTTCTTCTCGCGATAATTTCAAGAAAATCCAAGTTTGGGCTAACTCGAACGCGTCCGAGAGAGAATTCAAAACGTGCTCGAATGATCACCGACACTCAAACGTACGGTATAGAGCAAGCGATGTCCCCGATAGACGCCGCTACCTTAAAACGTTCGAAACAACCCATGAAGTGCATCAATAAGTTAACCTATAGAACGAGCAGTTAGTCCTAGTTCTCGTCGGAGCAGTCCGCGAACAAATGAGAACCAGCGCCGACTCACCCACTGCCGAGCTGTCCAGCCGTCGACTCTCCCAAACGCACGGCCACGAACTTTGAGCGGTGCCAATGGTTGGAACAAGAAGCGGGTGGAGGTCGATGCCGAAGCGCGGATCATCATCGATGCCGACGCCTTCAACCCGATCGTAGAAGGTGCGCCGGTCCCAGTACACCACCACCGCCTTCGAAGCCTGCCCAGCTGGAACTGACCGGACCGGGGTATGCAGAGTTCCACGTAGTTACGCGCGCTGCCTCATGGGAGCTGCGGTCGTGGAAGACGCTGATTCGCCCTTGTTTTGCTTTTGAGTTGTTGATATCGCATCGCCTCAACTTGATTGGCTCACGAAGAACGAGTGGAAAATTTTCCACTGTCCTCGTCGTCGTCTTTCACTAAATACAGTCGCGAGCAGCAACGCTACCTGCGTTTGGATGTTGCATAGGGTTATGCACGTTGAAAGACGCACTTGCTGGGACGCTACTTGTAGCGTTTCAGCCCTACTATCACGGCTATGGTTACAAACAAAATACCACGACCCTGCCTTTGCGCGCAAAACCATGAAAAAAAGAAAATAAAACGCTGAAAACGCTTCCCGGCGCCATATTCTAATGAACGGCCGTGCTGAAGTGGAAAAGTGGCGTTCTAGCATGGCAGTGGTTAATTTTAGTGAATTTCTCTGCATTAACATGCCAGAGGCCGACTTTGAGTTTAGGATCGCCCAGAGGCCGACTTTGCCTTTAGGACGGCCCAAGAACAAAAGCAAACGTGATGCGCGCTTCTCCGCCTCTGCATTCGTGTGCAGACTGTGGCCGGGCCAGAAGTGGGGACGCGTGCGAGCGTCTGTTTTCTGCTTGCCCTTAGTGGCCAATGTCAGCCAACTTGAGACGGCCCACAGCGTAAAGTCCCTGAAAAGGGACTTTACCACAGCGAGCAGAGCAGCTCCCTCTGGTCCGTGGACGGTACTGGGAGTGCTGCCTGCTGTCCGTAACGTAAAGGCAATAAGGTCAATCCTGGAGGTCGTGCAATACTAAAATGACAAAGAAATAGCAACAGAGGCACCACAAAGAAAATTTCATTTATGGACAGGGCAGTTGCTTAACACGTGAATGTATCATTTCAAGACGAGTTGCGAAACCTTGCGAGGTAGCTTTCCTGCAATAATTCATGAACAACGGCGGAGCGTTCCGACATTACTATAATTGTTTAGTGCAGTGCAGCATTTCGAGTGTTTGTCGGCCATGGCTGGACTACAGGGAGAGGCGACGCGCGTTCTCATACGCGCACGTCACCATGATCAAATACGTGAAAGGCTACACCGCACATAACAATTGTAGCTAGGACGGGACGCGCCGTCAAAACGGGTATCTGCCAAGCAGCTCCTAGCATAGCACAACCAAGCGTAATGTAGTGTAGCAAGGGGGTGGGAAAGGGTAGTGAGAGTGAGGATGAGTTATGTGAAAGTGGGGGGGGGGAGGAAAGATGGAGGGGAAAGGGCAAAGCATGGAATACAGACAGCGGGTATCTGCGAAGCAGCTTCTAGCATAGCGTAGCCATGCATAGCATAGTATAGCAAGGGTATGGGAACGGAAAATCCTGCAACCATGGAATAGAGTCTCTATGACCATAGGTCGGCGAACCCTTTCATGAGTCGACTCACACAGACTCAATCGGACCCAGATGAAGGCGTGAGTCTAAGTTTGAGTGAGTTCGGGTGAGTAATATTTGGATGATTCTGAGTCCGAGTGAGTCCGGTTGAGAAATATTTTAGTAAGTCTGAGTGCGTATGAGTCCGGTTGAGGAAAACATTGGTGAGTCTGTGTCCGAGTGAGCGCTAAGCGCGAGATATATTTGTGTAGCGAATCTGAGTGAGCTCCACTTGTTTTGCCGACCTATGTGCAAAGTGGCGGTGCCTCGCGTCCTTGCTACAACTGTTACGTGCAGTGTAGCGTTTTAAGTGTAATGACCAGGCCAGCGCGCCAGCTCGCGTTTTCATTCGCGTGCGTCTACGTGGACGCGCGCATGTGAAACGATGCACTGCACGTAACAACTGCGGCAAGGACGGGACACACTGTCATTTGCCATAGAGTTTCCTACAATATTAACTAGGGGGAACTGTGACGCTGCGATCGTTCAGACACCATGGGAAGAATAGGTAGTACACGGATTTGCCTAAACTTCGTGCTTGCGGCTTCGAACGTACCTGGCTTTGTTTATTGTTGTGTTTTGGCGTTTGTTTCGAATAAAAGAATAAATCATTGTGAAATTTCTGAGCCGGTTTGAATCGGTGAGCCTGAAAAGGTTAAGGCGGTAAAGTGGAACTGCTGAATATTTGCTGAACTTCGTCTCACGACAAAGGAAATGCAGGCCACACGGAGTTAAACGTAGCCGAAAGAACGAAGTTTAGACAAATTCGTGTACTACCCATAATTCCCATGCTGGCTGAAGCGCCATGCGTTGCAGCTCCCATGGACACTAGCGCCATAGTTCCCTCTAGTGTATTATTAGGAAACTTTAGGCACTGTGCATGAGTTATTGAAGTGCAGGAAAGCTGCCTTTCGGTTCTTACAACTCGCCCACAGTTGGTAGAAAGCGAAAACGGCACAGTACACTTCCCAGAACGAGTAGCTAATGTAGAATTTGTTCTTCGTCGAGTCGGTACTTAAGTTTGCTAAACATGTTATTCCAGGCGCGATGCTTGAAACATGAAGAAATGACATAGGAAGAGACAGATGAGCGCCATCTGTCTCTTCTCTGTCCTGCCTTCATGTTTCAAGCATCTCTCCAGAAATAACATGTTTAGCGAACGAGTAACTAATGCTTGTGCGAGAGTACAGCGTCCACTACCCCCCCCCCCCTCCTCCACAGTGACATCCTTGCCTTAGTTATGAGCAGAGAGGTACTGTGACGCATGTCTAGTCTTACGATTTACTTCCATTCTATCAGCACCGGTACTACCGCATTTTCCCGCATATTCCGTGGTTTTGTCTTCTTAGGAGTACCAGAAATCAGTTTTCTATTAGTTAGAAAAATCCATTAACAGTAAGCCAATCGAACAGGCCAAGGTGCAAGAGTGAGTGAGTGAGAACATTATTGTGGTCCAAAACTGGCAGAAACTGAACGCGACTGGAGGTCCCGCTAGCTCAGCCAGCTGGCTCCACCCAGGAAGGTGCCGAAAGCTGGAGCCTCTCGGCGATAAACACTTTCATTTTAAAAGCGTGTGAGCTTGAGCTTGTTGGTACGAAATCATAGTAGAAAAGAGCGCAATACCACAACGGAGACAAGAAAGACCAAACAAGACCAGCGCTGACTACCAACAGGTACCAACAAGACCAGCGCTGACTACCAACGCATTCTGGAAAGGGGGAAAGAGGGATGAGGAGGAGAAGAATGCGTATATATTTGTACAGCAAAAAAGAAACGCACCTGTTGGTAGTCAGCGCTGGTCTTGTTTTGTCTTTCTTGCCTCCGTTGTGGTGTTGCGCTGTTTTCCACTATCACTTTCACTCGCCCGTCTCCAGTCTTTGAGGGCGGTCATCCGCCTGCAACGGCAACCTCGCATTTCCCGACGAACAACGTGTTCGCTCCCTTTCTATAACAGCCTCAAAACCAACTTCGCAGCCCCCATCTCTTGCCTTGCAAATGGACCTTAGGAGCCAGAATTTGGCTTTCTCTCCACCCGTAACGCGCAGGCGCAGATGTTCGCTGACAGTGAACGATTGGCGTGGTAGCTGAGCCCTCGCAGCCGAAAACGCTTTTCGCCGGTTTCTAGAGCCAACGTCCTTCAGCGATGGCTTCAGCGACTACAGCGGTAAGTTCTCCAATCTACGCTACAAGTTCTCTCTGCATTGCCGCAAACTATTTCTTACGTGGGTTAAAAAATTGAATTATGGTATTTGACTTGCAAAAACCACGATATCCTTATGACGCAACCAATGAAACCGACAGACAATTAATCCAAGGAAAGCATAGTCAACAATATTGGTTGATTTTTAACTGTAGTGTAATGATTACGACATAAATTGAAACGAAGTGGTTGAAAAAGTGCCCTTTCCGTCCGTGGGATTCGAACCCCACAACCTTCAAATTACGGGTCCGATGTTCTACCAATTCAGCTATGGTAGAGGGCGCTCCCTCGTCCACTTTGGTAGGCATTTATGTGCGTTTAATCCCTGGGTGTGTTAGCCGGCGCCACTCGTAGCCAAGGCGGTGAGTGTGGAACACTTTGTGCCAGAGGGCGCCAGGGATATCACTGTCAGGGGGTTCGGATTCTACCGATGCTTTTTGGTGCACTTATCTGGTTATTTATTCTGGTTATTTAGCTCTGGTTAGTTAGTGTGGATGTGTGTGAAAGAGAATTTCGCTGGCTGTGCTAGTTGAAAAAGTTTTTTTTTTATTGATTCTTCTCACTTTACGCCACCGGTCAGCACAGACAATGAAGGAAAACAAGCTTCATTTCTTCGTTCCTGGAAATCCTGAAACAATGGTTGGGATTCAGATCGCGACTTTCGCCATACCTTAATTGGAAAACGTTCTATCACAGAGGCACTAGCGCGTCACGCGGTAAAAAACGTGACGCTGACTGGCCATTGTGTCGTAACCAAGCCACACCAAAACCCACCTACCGTCCAGGTATCGCTAAAACTCTCGATAACCAGACAGGCGCTGCCAAGCGACAAGCATATTGGGGCCGAACGATCTCGTTTGAGTCGATAAGGCGACAACTGTCGATACAGCGTCGGATCGAGTTCCCGTTCACATCCTCGTTTGTCGTATCGCTGTCGTAGAACAATGCGGCATTATCTACGCGGGAAAAACTTGTGCGGAAAAAAATATCGATCGCGATAGAAATTTACGCCCTTCCTCTGACGCCCAGCGTCGTGGCAAACAACGCAGCCCTCACATCACATGTGATATAGCTGGGAAACGCCGGCAGCCACGACTGCTCTCAGGTCTTGAGACCGTGACCTTATAGAGGTCATCGTACGGATTGGACGACCGTGACGTCGCATTGACCTCGGTATTCCGCCGGGCCATGACCACTGCCACGGTGAAACGACACTGTGAAACCATAACCACAGTAGTAATGACCAATATGAAGGTGGCGACGACTACACGATGTCGCTTGGCAATGAGGAAGATTAACCAGAATACCAGCAGGATCGTGTCTGACCACCCTCCATGAGACCACCAAGGGCACAAATGTGAATAGAGACGTGTAAACAACAACAACAACAACACATACATACACGAAAATTAGAGTAATTCTGTGGCTTAGAAGATGATTCTCTGAGCAACCCATTGTAGACAATGTGGTATAAATTAACGAATATATCTTCGAGGTGGTCACTTTGTAAACTTATTTGCATTTTGCAGAAGCATCGTCAATTCTGCGCGTAATGGGTTGTAACGTAGTTGCAGAGCAGCGGATTAACAGGTCCTGGAGATTATTTTGTTAAAGCAATACTAATAGGCAGATTGCGTTAGCATAGTTTCGAAGCTATATGAGAAGTAGCATAGGACCTTGAGCACGTAGTGGAAAGCACGAAAAAGATATCACGTTTAACCCTTTATGGGGCATAATGTTATGTATGAACAATGCACGCCACCTATTGCGGACGGCATTGTCATTTCTATCAGCTTCTTATAATATGTACAAAGTTAGGGCTCTCTATTGTTAAGGGTTTTTGAGAAAAAAGTGGGACATACGTGTCCCACTGACCAGTGAGAGAAAATCATTTCAGAAAAAAAAGATACTTTCATTTTTTTTATGCGAACTTGCGGCTGCCTTACAAACCACAAAGGACAGAGCCTACAAATGCATACTCTCTAACACACAAAAAAAAATCACAGCATATCCACGTGGTGAATGATGATGAGTGGGGCGAAGCGAACTCGCGCTGCAGCACGGCGATGGCATTGGCGTGAGCGTGGTCCTTCTTGATGGAAGATATTGTGACTAGATTGTTTGAGAACCACAATCTGTTGCACACACCGCAACTATAGCCGAAACTGTTATCAAGGAAGTCCCGCTGGAAGCGCGCGTCGGCGCCTTCGGGCAGAGCCCGCCTGATGCGTTTTGCAGCCACTTCACGTGCTCGCACAGCCTCGGGCTCTGCCTGCCGGTACGCGCGCTTTCTCGCCGCTTCACGGTCCTTCACATTTTGAAGATCCTATTCGCGCCGCCGCCGTGAAGCTTCGGCCTCGCGGGCTCGAACGGCGGGGTCTTCTCGCCGCAGCCCTGCAGCTTGTCGAGCAGCTTCGGCCTCGCGGGCTCGAACGGCGGGGTCTTCTCGCCGCAGCCCTGCAGCTTGTCGAGCAGCTTCGGCCTTGCGGGCTCAAACGGCGGCGTCTTCTCGCCGCAGCCCTGCAGCTTGTCGAGCAGCTTCGGCCTCGAACGGCGGGGTCTTCTCGCCGCAGCCGTGCAGCTTGTCGAGCAGCTTCGGCTTCGCGGGCTCGAACGGCGGAATCTGCTTCGCGGCGTCGACGTGCAGCTTCGGCCTCGCGGGCTCTCACCTCAGGATTCTGTCTGCGAGCGCGCGCTGCCGCCACCTTCCGTGCCCTCCGTTCCGCATGCTTGTCTTCCATCTGGCGACTCCGAGCTAAAGAGAAAGTGTGTCAAGAGGGAGCCTCATGGCGCGTTACTTCTGAAATGTTGTCTTCGGGTGTTGTTGAAAACACGAGACGTAGTAAAGAAGAAAGAAGGCCACACAGGCGGACACGCACGAGAGTGTCACTCGTCAACGTCGTCTTTTTCTTCTGCTGCATACCAGAACGCGCGCAGTAAAGAAGAAAGAATGCCACACAGGCGAACACGCACGAGAGTCTCACTCGTCAATGTCGTCTTGTTCTTCTACTGCATACCAGAACGCGCGCTTCTCACGAGCTAGAGGTGGCTACTACAACGCTACAAACAAACGGAGGATAGACAGACCCACGGCATAAGGAGCTTCGCCGCTAAAAAAAAAGCTCAGCTAAATACCCCTTGTACTTCCACTTGCTAACGGCACTCGAGCAGCAGATGTGGGTACTGGGTACGCCTGCAACTGTCTAATTTTTGTCCGCGGAGGAAGCTCAACTGCTTCCTCCAGGGGAATAGATTTTCCTGCGTAAAAAGAATGAAAATTGGATACTGCAATCAGTATCCTAAAATTTTTTCTCCTTGAGAGTGCGGTTGTCCAGCTGGCCTAGTGCGGCTGAGAGGGTCGCTCTTTGAAGCGGGTGCACTTACAGAGAAGGAGCGCGACTGTTTCGCTGCACCCACAGACTTCACATGACGGCTCTGAGTCATTCCAATAATAAACGAATAGGCATTTGAGAAGGCCACTCCAAGCCATAGACGGACCAACAGGGTAGAGTCACGTCGCGATAGGTTCGATGGAATGCGTAGTTCAAGATCAGGGTCCAAGGTACGCAGCCGTGCAGTTGTAAATGTCACCGACTTCCACAAGTCCAACGTTAGACGACGGGCTAGCACACGAAGTTATTTTGCGGCGTCCGATCTTGAAAGGGGAATGGCGATACTACTGACACCATCGTGAGCGGATCGGGCAGCTGCGTCCGCTTGGTCATTTCCCCGAATGCCACAGTGACTAGGCAGCCACTGGAATATTACTCGATGCCCTTTTTCTATTGCTTCATGGTGTATTTCCCTGATTTCCGCGACGAGCTGCTCATGTGAGCCATAACGTAAAGCTGAGGGTAGACCTTGGAGGGCTGCTTCGCTGTCGCAGAAGATTGACCATGCATTACTTGTCTGCTTCATGACAAACTGAAGAGCAGCACCGAGGCCTACTAGTTCAGCAGCTGTAGTTGGGGTTGCGTGAAACATTTTGAGCTGTATTGTGATAGACCTTGCTGGAATTATTAGGGCGGCGTTTGAGCTTGTAGTCATAACTGAACCATTAGTGTAAACATGGGTGTGAGCACTGTATACCTCATGTAAATAGAGTAGTGCAGCCTGTTTGAGGGCAGCCGATTACATTTTTATTTTCTTCGTAACTCTAGGTATGTTAAGGCGCACTAGGGCTCGATGTGCATACAGGCACCATAAAGGCGAGGACGGTCTTGCTGCAGGCGTATAGTTCGAACTGACAGGCGTGCGCTAGACGCGAGTTTGCGGAAAACCCAAGTAAATAAGTAAACGGAATTTCCTGCGCGCCGCTGATTGGTCATGCTTATGGGACACGGTTTTGTGCATTGTTTTCATACCTGTACAATCTTGCATACCTGTACACTGTTCGCGTTGCTATGCGACGCTGTCATTTCCGACTATTCTAGGAAAGGCTGTTGGATCTGGCACAGGCACGTTAATTGTGTTTTGAGAGCGCCATTAGGGCACGTACTCGCGTAGCGTTCCGCCTCGTTATTTGCGTTGTTCTTATCAATCGGCATGCCGAGTTCGCCATCTGTAAGTGATAGCGAGTTATGTCGGGCCCAATTATGCCAAGGCATAAATGCGCTCTGTGAAACGCGCTCGCTTTTTCTTTACTTATTTTCTTTCTGCAGGTGGAATACGCTGGGTTGTAATCTTCGTACAAACTAGTTGGTCGAAATCATTGTTGTAAATTTGTGTACCAAAACCAGAATATGTCTACGAGAGACGTCGTAGTTGGGGGCTCGGGAAATTTCGACCACCCGGGCTTCTTTAACGGGCACTCCCATCTAAGCACACGTGCCTCTAGCATTTCGCCTTCATCGAAATACGGCCGCCGCGGGCGGGATGAACCTATAGTTGGTCTTCCAGATGTGATTTTCAAATTGTATGTTTGCATATTGAAGTTTCTTTTTTCCGACATTAATCAGAGCTATGAAGGCCGTTCCCACCAGCCGCAACGTTAGTAAACCAATTGTTTCGCTTTGTTTGTTAAGCGTGTGTATGTTCGTTTCACGCCCACACACGTTTGTACGGTGTGTGTGTGTGTGTGTGTGTGTGTGTGTGTGTGTGTGTGTGTGTGTGTGTGTGTGTGTGTGTGTGTGTGTGTGTGTGTGTGTGTGTGTGTGTGTGTGTGTGTGTGTGTGTGTGTGTGTGTGTGTGTGTGTGTGTGCGCGCGCGCGCCCGGAGAATGGTGGTTTGTTTTTGGCACTTCATGTCATCAGTTGCCATTAAAGGGATACTAAAGGCAAATGACAATTTACGTTCAAGTGAAACGTCAGTGTGTGAGAACGTCTAAAACGTCCATATTATCAACAGCAGCGCTCTACTAATCGAGAAATTAGGTAAATGTAGGACACGATGTGCGCCACGAGTGGGACATTTCGGAAATGATCCCGATGACGTCAAGAGTCCCGAGTACAATTAACCACTACTAATCAAACTAGTTGCGATAAAGAAAAGGACATTCCGTGCATAACAAGACGTTATAAAATGCTGCTTGTTCGTTTCTGTTTGATTCACGGAAAAAAGAACCTTTTGGCGTTACCATGGGGAAGGGCGCGAGTGGCTCAAAAGTTCCGTTTTCGCCGTGCTGCGCGTCTCAGTAGTAGTTTCGGTATGACGTACTGCTGTGTATGCTTGGCTCTCGCTATTTTCGCACTGTTGATGCTCTACTGCTGCTGCTCGCCAAGCTGCAGTATGGCTGCTGTTGCGCAAGAAACCGTAGCGTCGGCGGCCGGGCAGTAAAGGCGGGCAACGTTGGGCACGGCAACTTCTACTTCAGAAGGCCCGTTCAGGCGGGTGACCTTGAAGTGCGCTAACGCCGTGCGGACCACTGAAACATGATTTTCTTTCAAAATAAGCATTTCCTTGGCACAAAACAAGCACTACAAGGTTTCTGGAACGCTATTTCAACAATCAACGTCAACTTAATATATAGGTGTACAGTGCTCACACCCATATTTACACTAATGGTTCAGTTATGACTACAAGCTCGAACGCCGCCCTAATAATTCCAGCAAGGTCTATCACAATACAGCTCAAAATGTTTCACGCAACCCCAACTACAGCTGCTGAACTAGTAGCCCTCGGTGCTGCTCTTCAGTTTGTCATGAAGCAGACAAGTAATGCATGGTCAATCTTCTGCGACAGCGAAGCAGCCCTCCAAGGTCTACCCTCAGCTTTACGTCATGGCTCACATGAGCAGCTCGTCGCGGAAATCAGGGAAATCCACCACGAAGCAATAGAAAAAGGGCACCGAGTAATATTCCAGTGGCTGCCTAGTCACTGTGGCATTCAGGGAAATGACCAAGCGGACGCAGCTTCCCGATCCGCTCACGGCGGTGTCAGCAGTATCGCCATTGCCCTTTCAAGATCGGACGCCGCAAGAGAACTTCGTGTGCTAGCCCGTCGTCAAACGTTGGACTTGTGGAAGTCGGCGACATTTACAAGTGCACGGCTGCATACCTTGGACCCTGCTCGGGAACTAAGCATCCCGTCCAGCTCATTACGACGTGATTGTACCCTGCTTGTCCATGTATGGCTTGGAGTGGCCTTCTCAAATGCATGTTCCTTTATTATTGGAATGGCTGGGAGCCCGTCATGTGAAGTCTGCGGGTGCAGCGAAACAGTAGCGCACCTTCTCTGTGAGTGCACCCGCTTCAACTCCGAAAGAGCGGCCCTCTCAGCCGCACTAGGCCAGCTGGACAATCGCCCTCTCAAGGAGAACAAAATCCTAGCGCCCTGGCCTACCCGGTCTTCAACACGAGCCGCTCTGAAGGCGTTGTTGGGGTTTCTTGAAGAAACCGGATTGAATGACAAACTGTGACTGTGACTGGAGAAAATGTTGCTGTGTAGTACTTGGACTACCGTCATGACCTTTTCTTTCTTCTTTTTTTTTGTCGCGTGCTATCATCACATCTCTTCTTCGTTTTCATTCTTTCACATTCCCTTTCCCCTCCCCACGTACAGGGCAGCAAACCGGAGGCTTCCTCTGGTTAACCTCCCTGTCTTTCCTTTATCTTTCCCTCTCTCTTCAGAAGTAAGTAATACGTCGCCGTGCTAAAAATTTGTTGCACTTTTCGAACGACATCAACGAATCTTGTGCATAACACAGCTGGAATGCGTCGGAATCGGTTTATGGGAAAGTCCCGAAGCGACTAAACACGCCGTAGGGGAGGGCTCCGGATAATCTCGACCAGCTGGGGTTCCGACATCGCACAGTACGCAGGCATTTCGCCTCCATCGAAATGCGACCGCCGAAACTGGGATCGAACCCGCGTCTTTCGGGTAAGCCGCCGTAACGACTGCGTCACACGAGTGGACGAAATCGAGATCTTCGTAGTGTTTATGTCGGCGAGCTTGTTGCGTGGCGTCAGTGTCTCGTACGCGCACTGGGGATAGCGTCAAGGCTAGAGATGCTTGCTGTAGTAGGACGTATAGTAGAAAACCGGTTACTACTACCAGGTGAACCTCCCTGCCTCTTCCTTTTCATCTATTTCTCTCTCTCTTGTGTCTTGCTCTTCAGATGTTGTGAGCTCGATTTCCTTGACTTGTGGGCCCGCATACGTGGTATAACGTGACCGATGTCTCACCGTAGGGCTCAGGGAGCTGTGAAATGACCAATTTACAGCTACCTATAATGGTACACTGCTGTAGCAGCAGGTAAGCAGAAGAATTTGCGGGTACTACAATTCCGCTCACGTATGCGGATCAGCCGACACACACACGCACACACAGACAAATCAGTAAGGCTCTACGCATTGCTCTCTGCATTTTCCTGCCATCATATGTTTTTAAAAGTTAGGGTTCATTGTTTGCCTCCGCCTCCTCTTGTAGCCGCGCCGAATATGCAACACCTTGATATTTCGCTCAGCGTGCAAGGACGCGACGAAGTAATCGGGAGGCTAGGTCGCTGCAAAATTCGTGTCGCCGCGATGCTATGGGTAATCAGCATTTGATAAACGAGGCCCACTGGCAACTGCAAACTGTACTAGCCCGCCTATCTACAAAACACTGTCGAAAAGCTTGTCTTCTTGCTGATTGACACGTTGGATTGACACGGCCTGTGACAGCGCAGCAGCACTTACCTAGCAGTGGTTGTGGACGGCTGGCACGTGTTTGGACTTCGCTAAAGAGCCAACACGGGAGCATGGGTCATCGGAGATCACAGCCTCAGTAAAACCGCTTCGCAGCCTTACTGGGATTCGTTGTGCGTCCGAATCCACGCAGACGCTTACACAGACAGTGCAACTACATCAATTTAATCGTCGACCTTGTCCATCGCGTCACAAAATGATGCACTCAGCAGCAAGGACACTCTCACCTTTCGACAAAACACCGGGTTTTACCACACTGCAATCTAGAAAACGCAGCATTTCCAACAGCAGCAATCCGTACATGGACCTTCTTGTAACCGCCATCTTTGCCAGTGTTGTCTAACTTCTCAGCTCCCACTAAATTTCGTTCTAGGTACGAATACACGGCGACAGACGGCCTTGCTGGGACGGTACTTGTAGCGTTCCAGCCCTTCTAGCACTGCTATGGTTGGAAACAAAAGACCACGACCCTGCCTTTGTGCACAAAACCACGGAGAAAAGAAAATAAAACGCAGAAAACGCTTTCCGGCGCCATATGCAGGGCCGAGCTGTAGTGAAAAACTGGCGTTCCAACAAGGCAGTGGATAATTTTAGTCAATTTCCCTGTATTAGCATGCCAGAGGCCGAGTTCGCCTCTAGGATCACATGTCCATATTGATTTGAATGCGTCCGCATTCTACGACTCCCTTGCAGTGGAAGACCGTGCGTGCCTCCTCTGTCACTATCATCTAGAACTAGGAGTGCTGCCTGCTCTCCGTAACGTAACGCCAATGGGGTCAGTCCTGGAGGTCGTGCAGTGCTAAAATTACAAAGAAATAGCAACAAAAGTACTACAAAGGCCATTTCATTTATGTACAGTGCAGTTGCCTAACACGTAAATGTATCATTTCAAGACGAGTTGCGAAACCTTCCAAGGTGGCTTTCCTGCAATAATTCATGCGCAACGGCGGAGCGTCCCGTCCTGACTACAATTGTAACGTGCAGTGGTGCTATCGCATATCCCCGCATATTCCATGGTTTTGCCTTCCTTAAAGGAACAGAAAGCAGTATTATCTGAGCTAGAGAAAAAAGAAATTGATTATAAGCGCTCCACCATCAGTAGACCAATCGAACTAGCCAAGGTGCAGGAAACACTCGCTAGCGCTTCTACCCTGTTCGAGGGAGGCGTGCCGCCTTCGACGGCAACCTCGCCTTTTCTGACGAACAACGCGTTCGCTCCTTTTCTGTGCAAACCACCGAACCAACTCTGCGGGCCCCATCTTTCTGCCTCGCAAACAGACCTTCGGAGTCCGAATGCGGTTCTTTCTGCACCCTCACCGCGCAGGCGCAGATGTTCGCTGACATTGAACGATTGGCCGTGGGAGCCGCGAAGAGCCCTCGCAGCCGAAAACAGTTTTCGCCGGCTTCTGGAGCCAACGTCCTGAGCGATGCCTTCAGCGACTACAACGGTGAGCTCTCCAATCTACGCTACACATTTTCCCTGCATTGCCGCAAACTATATCTAACGTAGGTTAAAATATTGAATTATGGTATCTGACTGGCAAGAACCACGATATCGTTATGCCGCAACCAATGAAACTAACAGACAATTAAGCCAAGGAAAGCATAGTGGACGGTATTGGTTGCTTTTTTTAAAATTGTAGTGCAATAATTATGACGTAACTCGACTTAAGATGAACGAAAAAGTCCCCTTTCCTTCGGTGTGATCCGAGCTCGATGCTCTACCAATTAAGCTATGATGAAGAGCGCTCCGTCGTCCACTTTGCAGAGGCGTAGGCAGAATTTTTTCTCGTCGGGGCGAGGTGGGGGCATTCCCTTGATCTGAAGTGAGGACCGGGCAGGCAGATGTGGTCGAGTGTCGTTTTGTACTTTGTAAGTTTGTATACCATGGCAAAAAAAAAACTTTCGAGGAGAGAGGGGGGGAGGGAGACGGGCCAGGTGTGCCATTCCCTGGCTACGCTATATACTGCCACTTGGTAGGTATTTATGTGCGTTTAATCCCTGGGCGTGTGAGCCAGCGCCACTCGTAGCCGAGGCGGTGCGTGTGGAACACATTTTGCCAGAGGGTATCAGAGACTCCACCGTCAGTGGGTTCGAATCCCACCGACGGAAAGGGTGCTTTTTCGTCCACTTATCTGGTTATTTAGCCTGGTTATGTAGGAGGAGGAATAAACTTTATTAGGAACCAGCAATTTAAGTGCCTTGGCCTAGGCCTCCCACGTGGGGACGTCGAGGTCTTGCCTCTTCGCCGCCTCGCGGGCTTGCTGGATGGCCCATAGCTGATCGTCGAGGTGGGAGCTGCGCAGGGCAGAGCACCATCTCGACGAGAGGGTCTCGGTAGTAACATTCTGGTACTGGACAGGACATTCCCACAGCATGTGAGGGAGCGATGCTACCTGTGTCTTGCATATCTTACAAATGTTCGTAGTGTATATGTCGGGGTAAATCTTGTGATATCGGGAAAGTGACGGGTAGGAGTTCGTTTGTAGCAGGCGTAAGGTAGTGGCCTGAGCTCGGCATAACTTGTGGTTAGGTGGAGGGAAGATTCTTCGGGAAAGGTAAAATGACTTCGTAAGGTCATTATAACTGGTGAGACGATCGCGGTCAACGCCCTCACCTATGCGGCCTCCGGCACGGTTGACTAGATCTCGTGCAGCGGAGTGTGCTACCTCGTTGAGGTTGGTGAGATGCGGGTGGACGTCGCCTGCGTGCGCTGGGAACCAGACGAGAGTAACTTGGTTTTCGTGTGTACGAGTCGTTTGGTGTAGAATGCGCAGTGCTTGAGGGGAGACTCTTCCTTTGGCATAGTTGCTGATGGCTGTGCGAGAGTCGCTTACAATTGTATGACAGTTCGGATTAAGCATAGCTAATGCTATGGCGACCTCCTCGGCAGTTTCGGCATTTGGAGAGATGACGCTGGCTGCATGACGTAGCGTTCCGCCAGTGGTAGTTATCGCCGCGAAGCGATGTCCGCCCTTGTATTCAGCCGCGTCCACAAAGCTGACGCCGTTTGTTTCTCCATAAGCTTTCATAAGGGACGTTGCCCACGTTGCCCGTGCCTTGCGCCGTTCCTTGTTAAATTCGGGATGCATGTTCTTCGGGATTGGGTCGACGTGTAAACGGGCTCGGAGGCTCCCTGGGATTGAGTGCTTATCCCCGTGCTGTCGATGATAGTTGATGCCGAGTTTATCCAATATGTGCCTGCCAGTTTCAGTAAGTGTGAGCCTCTCTAGGTGTGAACGGCGTTGGGCCTCAATCAGTTCGTCGAGAGTATTGTGCACACCTAATTGAAGTAAAAGGTCTGTGCTTGTGTTGGTCGGCAGTCCTAGGGCAAGTTTGTGGGCACTGCGGATGATGATATTGAGTTTTTCCTTTTCTGCCTTATACCAATTGTGGAAAGCGGCTTCATATGTGATGTGCCAGATGACGAAGGAGTGAACGAGGCGAATGAGACTATCCTCCTTCATGCCCTGTCTCCTGTTTGTCACGCGTTTGAGGAGACGCGATGTGTTTGGCGAAGGATCTTAGTGACTGCCGTGGCGTTCGCACCGTTTGACTCGATATTCATGCCTAGGATCCTGATGTTTGATACCACTGGCCTGGTTATGTAGTTCTGATTATTTATTCTGGTGTATGAAAAAACATGTCGCTGGCTATACTAGTTGCCAATGTTTTCTTTTTAATTACTCTTTCCACTTCGCACTACCGGCCAGCGTAAACAATGAAGAAATACAAGTTTCATTTCTTCGTTCCTGGAAATTCCGAAAAAAAAGATAACGGATGCAATTAAAAGCGCGACTTTGGCCACCTGTCAGCGTCACGCGGTAAAACGTGACGCTGACAGGCCACTGACTCCTAACACCAAGACCCACCTACCATCCACGTATCGCTAAAGCTCTCGATAACAAGACAGCCATGCACCAAGCCACAGACATACCGCGGCTGAACGATCTCGTTTCAGCCGATAAGGCGACAACTGTCGATACAGCGTCGGCTGGAGTTTACGTTCACACCCTTGTTTTTCGCATAGTTGTCCTAGAACAATGCGGCGTTATCAACGCGGGGAAAAAAGAAAACATGTGCGGAAAAAAATATCGATTGCAAAGAAAATATACGCCCTTCATCTGACGTTCAACATCGCGGAAGAGAACGTAGCCCTTGCTTCCCATGTGATACAGCTGGGAACTGCTGGCAGCCACGACCGCTCTGAGGTCCTCACTGTGACCTTATAGCGGTCATAGATGAGTTGCAAAAAAGAATCCGTTGCAGTACCATCTGTACGCATGTACAAGAAGCAGCCAACGGCCACCATTGTGCATGAGTAGTCCCGTGCGTTTTACCGGACATGCATACCACCTGGATCACACAAAACGTTCACATCGAAATGAAACGTCTATCTCCCGACCATACTTCTTTTCACTCGCACGAGCACCGCATTCTTGCGTATTCTTTTTATTTGTTTTCATGCACAATGGCGGCTCAGTCCAATGTTGCTTGAACTTTTCGGGGCTTTTTACAGTGTTGCTGGCATTTACGCAACTCGTCTATTGTACTCAGTGGTCATTGTAGTCCGCCGTTCATGCCATGACCACTGTCGCGGTGAAACGACACTGTGAAACCACGACCACGGTAGTCGTGACCAAAGTGAGGCGGTGACGACTAATCGTCGCTTGGCAACAGCCATCTATCTTCTCCCATTTCTTCCTCCTCAACTGAAGGGTAGCCAACCGGACCCACTGAAACGCTCCTTACGCCATTCCAATATTTCTACATGTTTCCTTATCCGTATATTTTCCATATTTTTGCATAAGTTTTCCATACGTTCACAGCTTTGCCAGCGTTGTCGACAACAGTACGAATGTAGGGAAGTATACAGTATTCGGATTAGCGCGCGCACACGAGAGACAGCTGTCCGTAGGAAATCCTTCTACGCGAATATTTTATTTCCTGCGCAGCGACAGCAATGTGTCTACGTCTCTTTGTCTCTCCTCATCTTGAAAGCCATCCAGAAAGCACTATATCATGCGGAAACAAAAATAAAATTGTCTGAAATGCGGATAGCCGACAGGCCGCATACATCGACACGCGGCCCTAATTCAACCTAAGCCTAACGTTCGGACGAGGCATTTGGTCATTTTTCGTACACGCACTTTCCTCTAATAAACGTTGGATGATTGCGCATCACCCGGTCCTCCCACTCGGCTAGGCATTTAAACAAATAAAACACCCGAGTGACAGGTGTGCTGTTGACGTGAAATTGTAGGAACCCCAAATAAATAAGTAAACGGAATTTCCTGGGCGCTGCTGAATTACCATGCCTATGAGACACGGTCTTTGTGCTTTGTTGCGTAACAGCACATTCTTGCATACCTGCAAACTGTTCGCGTTGCTATGGGACGCTGTCATTTACGGCTGTACTAGGAAAGACTGTTCAATCTGGCGACGGACACGTAAGTGTGCTTTAAGAACGCGATTAGGGCGCGTATTTGCCGTAGCGTTCCGCCCCGTTATTTCAATAAATCGTTCTTATCATTCGACATGTCGAATGCGCAATCTGTAAGTGATAGCGACGGCGCGCCAGCTCGCGAGTTATGTCGGGCCCAATTAGGCCAAGGCAAAAATGTGCTATTTTAATAATAATAATAATATCTGGGGTTTAACGTCCCAAAACCACGATACGATTATGAGAGACGCCGTAGCTGAGGGCTCCGGAAATTTCGACCACCTGGGGTTCTTTAACGTGCACCTAAATCTAAGTACACGGGCCTCAGTCATTTCCGCCTCCATCGAAAATGCAGCCGCCGCGGCCGGGATTTGATCCCGCGACCTTCGGGTCAGCAGTCGAGCACCATAACCACTAGACCACCGTGGCGGGACAAAACGTGCTATTTTGAAACGCGCTGGTTGATCTTTTTTTTTTCGGCAAGTGCGATGCGTGGGGTTATAATCTTCGTAGAACCTACTCAGCCTTCCTGATCTGATTTTCAAATTACAAGTATATTTGCATATAGCAGATTCTGATTTTACTATAGATCAGTTTACTAACGTTGCGGACAGTAGACAGGCCTTCATCCCTCATATATATATATATATATATATATATATATATATATATATATATATATATATATATATATATATATATATATATATATACATCTGCGTGCGAGTGTGTATCTATCTATCTATCTATCAACTGGTTTAGGTGTGATGGCCAACAAAAGTTCATTGTGTTACAGCGCGACAAAACGAGCAAGAAATCTAAGGCACACACACGACAGGGCACAGCGCTCACTATCAATTGAATTTTTTTTCAATAAAAATTAAAAAATAAGAGTAAAAAGATCAGTTCACAGTCAGCGCTGTGACCTGTCGTGTGCGTGCCTTCGATTTTTTTCCTCGTTCTTGTGGCGCTGTAACACAATGAACCAGTACCAACAAGTCCAATTCACTGTACTCCCAAACAAAAGTTTTACAGCGAAAGCTGTTATGAGATCATTTCACCGGCCGTTTTTGGCGCCGTAGTTGTCCGCCGCCGCCGCCGGTGTCCGTAACCAGTATCGCTCGAAATAAGAAAAAAAACGAAATAAGAAAAAAATCCAGGATGGAACGAGGTTCGAACCTGGGCCCTCTGCGTGGGAGCCCAGTATTCAACCTCTGAGCCATTCTGGTGCTTGGAAGTGCTATGCAAAAAGGTCCTATACAGACTTCATGTCGGGAAGGAATCACATTAGCATATGCAATATAGCGTGGTAGAGGAGTAAAATAAGCACCAAGTGTCACACAACGCGAATTCTGTAACCAGGCGTCACACAATGCTAATTGCGCAATGAGTAGGTTGTTGAATGCTTCCAACCCATTACAAAGGACTCTGCCATAATTCTTCATCGTCGTCAGGCACAGCATCAACAAAGTGCGCATAATGCCTTACATGCGTTTAGCAGGTACCGCGGCTTCGTAGAATGACGAAAAATGGCCCAGTGCCTGCTGCCCTACTTCTCAAACATTACAATGATTTGTAGCGTAGTGGGTTCCTCGCAAGTGCACTTGTAGTGGTTGCCAAGGAAGCCCATAAGCGCATGATCCATTTCCTCGGGGTCTCAGATAAATTACAGTGATTTAGAGCGTAGTGGGTTTCTCGCAAGTGCACTTGTATTGGTTGCCATTGAAGCCCATCAGGGCATGATCCATTTCCTCGTGGTCTCAGTAAAATTACAATGATTTAGAGCATAGTGGGTTCCTCGCAAGTGCATTTGTATTGGTTGCCAAAGAATCCCATAAGCGCATGATCCATTTACTTGGGGTCTCAGTAAACTTCTTCACCTCACCCCGTCTCTCTCCCACGGCAACGTATGTTATACAGCATGACGGGAGAGGGAAATAGCAACCGGGCGTCACCCAATGCAAATTACTTAACTGGTGGGCCGTTTAAAGCTTCCAACCCATTACAAAGGGCTGAGCCATAATTCATCATCATCATCAGTAGTCGCGTCAACAAAGTGCACATAATTCCTTACAGACGTGCGGCTGGTGCCTCGCTTCTCCGCAGAATGACGAATAATGGCTTAGTAGGTGCTTCCCAACTTCACAAAAATTGTGATTTATGGCGTAGTGGGTATCTTTCTAGTGTACTTGTATTGTAGCCACAAGAGAGCTGACAACGGGCTCTAGAAACGCCGCTCCTCCAGCTTTCGCTGTGACTGTGCTGCGGTTTCAGCGCAGGCCTGGCGATTTTTTTTAATGTTGGCAGATCTGCCTTGCTTAACTATTCGTAATAATACTGGCCCTCGTGTTATCCGAAGAGGTCTGAGACTGCAAAAGAACAAACTACTTAGCTGTTCCCATAATGCTACCTTTCTGCTTTTAACAAACCAGACCTTATAACGCGTTGTACTGTCGTACCATCGAATGCTGTAAATGCCATTATGTAAACACTGCTCGATAACAGTATCGAGAACGCTGTACATTATTCGCGAATTGCCCACATAAATATTTGGCATTCGATTCTATTCGCATTCGATTCGGTCTTGAAAACCCATACCGTTCGCACAATTCTAGCAAATTCTATCAACGAACAAGGAGAGACCGAAAGCACACGATTTTTGAGGCCTCAGGAAGTTAACTAGCATGCTGCCCCGCGTTGCAGAAATATCAAAGTTAATTTACATCTACGTCACAGCGGTGTAAACGCGCTGAGACATGCATAAGTTTATACAGAAAATACGCCGCTGTATTTCCTGCGGTCCTATTATTATGCGCGGGCATCCTGTTTGAGCGTCACGTTAACTTATGCGCACCGGAAATCTAGGGCTATCTGTAGAGTATTTTATTTTCGCAGTGTGGTTTTCTGGGCAAGTTGGTACACTATGACGAGGTGAAGGGTTCCAGCACGTAACAACGCGAGCACAAGAAGTGGCGCACAGCACAAGGCTGGACCTACAGCTAAATTTTATTAAAGGAAAACTATTAAAAGAAAGTTCTAGGGAATAAGCTTTAGCATGTAAGTCCGGCCTTTTCCGTACGTCTCTTCTTCTTGTGCTCGCGTTGCTACGCTCTGGAACCCTTCACTTTGCTATCAGTAGAGAACGGCAGAAAGTCGAGATAGTTGGCAGGGATTCAGCATGCAAGCAGGTAAGGCGTGTAAACTCTGACACAAGAGAATATAACAAGAACATGTTGATACTGCGCAAAATGGTTACAACCAGAGATGGCAAAACTATTCATAAGACGTAATTATATTACTAATTACTTTTGTAGAATGTTTTGAATTGTAGTTTAATTAGGTTACAAATTACCGCTGGCTAGAAATAATGTCATTACATACAATTACCTTTGAAAAGTAATAAAATCACCTTGAAATTACTTTAACAAAAATTCCTCGTTGATGCAATGACTCATGCACACTTGATTTACAGCACATATAGAGCGAAATCTCAAAGAACTTGGATGCATCGCACAAGCAGCTGTCTCGTTCCCACGCTTGAGGTTCGGAACTGAAATTAAAGTGTCCTTGTTATTTTTCTTTCATTATTTAGTCAATTTTATATGCAACAAGGGAAGCGGACGTGTTATATTTTAGTCAAAAGCGATTGAGAAAGTCATGTGCAATTTTCTTGAACTTACTCGCTTGAAACAATTCATTCAGATTACTAAATTACCAGCCCACAAAAGTAACTCATTAAATGCCCTTTCCGCAATACGTAATTTAATTAATTTATAATCTCATTACTGTAACGTCATACTGTCAAGTCTGTTACAATTTCACACTGCCAAGTATGAGTTACCTTCTGTTTCGTAGCAACCATTTTTCACAGTCCAACATGTCCACCAACTTGCTCCTACAAGATGTTTTGATAACAAGCTGATAGTCGGCGTTTGTGCCGTTTCGTTCTGCCGTGTCCGTGTTCTCACGCCTTAACTTCTTTCTAAGGCGAAAGCCTTAAGGTGTCCCCGTCGGCGGCGTCCACACGAGTGATGCGAAAAATCGTCATCACGTGATGACGTCACCCATATGACGTCACCGTGACGTCACAGATCGCCAAAATTCGGGCCGTCATCCTGGCGTCACAGCAATTTCATTAACGTCACATGATGAAGTCATCACGCGACCTCGCAGCTTGGTCAAAGGTGGGCCGATCACGGAGGCAGTGAAAAACTAGGTGAGGTGCCTCCGATCTTGGAGGCAGTGGCAAAAGACGTTAGATGTGGAAAGCTTTCGGAGGGTGGCGGGGCAGGATCAATACATCGACTGATAAGAAGGTGGATTTTGCCTTCCAGTCGTTTTAGGTGAGTAAATAAGGGACCCTGTGAGTTTTTTTTTTTAATTATGAAGTCATGTGCGCTTCAATCTGTCTACAATAAACGCGGGCATGCAAATGTTACACGCGCCACGTGCGGTCTGTTAGCTTCTCTGCACCAGACGTTCACAAAGTGCGCTGGTAACGAAAATAGCTCGACCTTATCCGCAGCAATTTCCGGCGCTCGTTTAATGACTGCAGTTCGTTGACTGAAGGCCACAAAGACAGCGAATGGAATGCCCGGCAATAAAATATGCCTTGCCACTTTCACTTTTTATTTTCTTATTTTTTCAAGCGCACGAGCGCTCATGATGTTTTTACGTAGAACCCGCACCGTGAGCGTATCCGCTGTTTTAGACAAAGCCTCGAAAACGCACTCAGTTGATTATTCATAGGCAGCCCGTTTCAATTTAGACAAAGGTTTCAAAATATATGGGGCAATAAATTTTTTTACAATGTAGATATTTTTTATTGGATGACCGATGAACTGTGGTCTTCAAAAAGTGCACATTTTGTCTGAAAAAGAAAAATACGTGTATTTATATTTTAGTTCAATGCATTACAGGAATAAAATTGAAATTGATGCTCAGTTAGAGTTAGACCCTGGGATTACCTTCATTAGAAAATGTGAGATGGTATTTCTTGTGATAACATTGTGTGTGCATTATTTATTATTCTTTTGCTGTTTCTCACGCTGAACTATGTGCAGAAGTATCGCAAAAGTGTTCATGTCATTGCACCGCCTTTTACAAAATTTAATAGTGTCCGGTCCCTTAAATGTGCACCGGTATGTCCTTCCGTCGTGTCAGCAAAAAGAAGAAAAAAATAAACAAAGGACGGCAAACACGCTTGCTTCAAGCTCTTAACTGTTGCCGCATTGAAACAATATAGAAAAAACATGGCTGATCCCTCTGTCATAGAAATCGGTATAACACGAAAACGAAACGCGTCTTCACAGACGTAGTTGGGCGTTTGTCGTGCATTCTTTCGCCTGAAGCGCGAAGGAATGAATGCTACAGCAACAAATTGTAATATCACGCGAAGAACGGCAAGCAGCTAGAAACTTGCAACACGCTGCTCAAGCAGAAAGGGCGCACGGAAGGAGCATACCCAGGATGAGCGCGAACTAACTGTCACAGTTGTAACTTATTTCTGTGTGAGCAGCGCGCTCCTTTCGCAAAAGCGGCCGCTGCAGTGAGCGAGGTGACCTTCGTGCTCTGAACGCCAACTTTAGGTGAGAGCACAAGACGTACAAACCACCGCCATCACCAGATAAGCGCGCGTGCGAGCGACCACTCCCTGTAGAGGCGCGCGTTCATCCGCGTGGCGCGACGACCTTTAAAATGCGCTCTTCGAGCCCTTCGCGCCATCTCACTAGTAATAACGAAAACACGCTGATGTACCACCGATCTCTGTGTACCGCCACCGGCAAATGGTGTATATAAATAGCTCGCCGTTAGCATGGCAAAGAACGTGCCGTCATTGGCCGAATCGTGTCGCGCCGCGCGCTGCGGATCGACGGGTAGTAAGTTCGACTCCCGGTGATGGAACTTTTTTCTCTTGGCCATCTGTTAGTCTTTATATTTTACAACGTCATATCCGTGACGGAAATACGTCAGTGGAGCCGTGGCGGACCCCGCCATAAAACACTTTCGTGTAAAAAAAATTACTCTAGAAAATCGCATTGCCAATTGTCACTATCTGTCAATGCTAATAGCTTAACGTCGACTCGAGGGCACTCGGTCAGTGTTGTGAAAACGCGCCAAGCACGTCATCGCGCTTGTTCGCACCAAGTAAATATTTGAGGCAGCGACCAGCGTTGTGCAAACGCGCTCCCTTGCGTGAGGGATATTCTTAACGTCGATCCATCCCGCCTGATCATGCTTGCCCCTATGGCAGTGTGGCTACAACAATAAGCCCGAGAGTCTTAAACCCACTGTCCAAACATTTAAAACATTTTACTCAAGCTAAACTTGTTATAACTCACAGATTTCGGTGGCACCGTATGCGAGAAACCCAGAGCCGGCGAGCTCACACAAATGCGGACCACGAAGGTGCGGTCGGTGACACGCGTATTTTGTGTGCGTTGTTTTCCAACACTTGATGCTCTCTCGGCTTACGGGATCATCGTGTTGCCCTCCGAGTCATGCTTGGCTTACCTCGAGAGGCCCAATCTATTCCATTACTCACTGAAGCACACCAGTTGCCCCTAAGGCTACAAGCTGACCAGAGAGCGTTACATCATATCGAGCGCATGCACCGCGCCCCAGATGGCAAAGCACTCATTAATAGGCTGATTCGGCGCCCGCTCTCTCGCATGGGGAAAATAGCGGCTTTGTTTACTGGCATTACTGGCAATTCGGACAAAACCACCTCTGTGACATCATCGAAAGGGCACAGTCAATGCATATTCCCCATTCACCTGTCAATTCCAGGAATACGCAAAAAGTGTGACCAACCTGTTTCGGCACTATTCCAATTAGCCCAGTCACACTTATTTGAAGAATTTGGAGATTACGTTAAAGTATTTACGGACGCATCTGTACGCAGCGCCGGCCTCGGCGCTTCTGCAGCTTTCTTTTGTCCTTCGACAGACATCAGACGAGTGTTTAAAATACCTCACCCGTCATCATCAGTGACTGCGGAACTCGCAGCGATTGATGTCGCCCTTAAGTACGTGCAAGAAGGACTGCCTACATCGAAAGTCGTCATCCTTACAGACTCTCGTGGTGCCCTTAGCAGACTCACCGGAAAAGAGGCCGACAGCCCTATTCTATGCAGTATCGTAGAATCAGCCCACAAAATTCTCTCAAGCGGGATGGCCCTAGCTGCCCAGTGGATACCTTCACACGTGTGCATTGCTGGAAATGAAGAGCTGATCGCCTCGCTTCATCTTGCAATCATGATGACTGTGACTGCCCGGAAATTTCGTCTATGATGGACAACGCTCGTCTGCTTATACGCCGCCACCTCCTAAAGCAGCACCCAGACCAGCGTGTCGCGAACGGATCGTCTTCCCTCCCGTGTTCGTGGTCGTGGCTTGCCTCGTCGTTCCAGAGCACTGTTATATAACTAAGAGTCGGTTCAGTATTGGTGCGCGAACGCTTATTCCGTCAAGGACGTGTGAACAGTCCGTTGTGTGCAGCTTGTGGCTCATGTGAAACACTTGAGCATCTTATAATACACTGTCCCGCGTTTGCTACGCAGCGGGCTTTGCTGATTAAGAATATAAATTCCTCGGACTTAAATTGCGCGACCATCGACGATTACCTCTTTCCGAGAGGTTGTGTATCTCGACGCGACCAGGCCCATCGAGCTCTGCTGACCTTTATGGACCAAACAGATCTGGCCACCCGTCTATAAGCGTTCCTTTTTTTTGTGTGTGTGTGTTTACCTATTTTTGTCCAAGTCTTCGTCAATTTTTTTTCTTCACTTTCCTATCTCCTTTCCTCTTTTTCTCCTCTAACTTCCTTCCTCTGTCTCTTCCCTCCTCCCGAAGAGCAGGCAGGCGTTGTGCCCCTCTTGGTGGCAGTTGCCAGCTTACTCCTCTCCCTCTTTTCTGTGTGTCCTTGTGCTTGTATGTATACAAATCAAATAATAATAATAATAATCTCGATCGTGGGCTTGTCAGCGATCAGCCGTTTCCGATAGGAAAATGTGATTTTTCGTCGATGTGACTTGTCATCTCACATTGCCTCACTTCATTGTTGCCTGGATAAGAACGCATGAGCGTCGATGTTGTTGCCTGTAGCAACTGATGTGTAGCGCTGCTAAGCGCGTGGATGAAGGTCCGATTCCCGGCATGGGAGGAAGAAACAGTTAGGAGGGATAATTGCGCAATGCGAAAAAAAGAAAAAAAAAGAAAGAAAAAAGGTCAGGCATGCTTACGCGAAGCTTCGCTTGTCCCCGTTATCCCGATCGGGCAAGGCTCCTGGATAAGTATGTTTCTTTATGTCAGTCATGTGCACAGTCATCTGCGATTAAAACCTGATAATCAGCCCGCTTGATCTTAAAGGGGTACTGACACGAAAATTTCCAGTTCTCGTTTCTTTGCGTCACATGAAAGGTCGAGCCTTCAAGAGCCTGGAAAAGGTAGTGCTAAGCGCAAGTGCGCCTTAATTACAGTATGTTTTTAAAAACTAGTTTCGGTTCCTGCTGTACCCTGACGTATGAGTTTCTCGTCACGTGCTCGCACAATATATAATGACGTTTCCACGGCCGCTCTGCACCGTGGCTTCGTTGGTCACGCACAAGCGGCCATCTTGGAAGTTTTGGTACTTAACGTCATTAAAGCTAGCCAGACTGCTACGTGAAGTCACCAGAATTTGCACTGTAGCCTGACGTCAAGCTAGTGTCGATGTCGGTAGGAGCGCCATGGAAAAATTGACTTTAATATCAAAATAAAACATCTTATCAGCATTTGCTGAGCTTCACACTTGCTCAGAACCGTCACTGCATACAGGAGATTTGTATGGCGGAGTAAAGTCGCCTTCGAAAGAAGGCGTCAGTACCCCTTTAAAGCAAGGTCGGCGCTGCCGCTGCGCCACCGGCGAGAGCTGGGTGATTGCCTGGAGGTCTAACGCTGTCACCATATCCTATTCCAAAACAGTCGCGCGCAATAGTTATACACCAGAATGGGGAGAGTCTGTTTGCACCACAGTAGCTCGAGGTCACGTGAACCGAGCAGAAACGCCACGTACAATTCGAATGAAAGGCAAGGTTCAGCGTGGCGTTACACGAGTATCGCTATTTCGCCAGTGCCAGTGATTGATCGGCCCGTGTCACTTGGGGTGCCAGTAACCTACGCCGTGCCGCTTTTCGTTTCTTACTATTTCGCCAGCACCACTATCGCTAGGGCCAGGGTCGACAGCGACATGCCAGTCTATCAGTGACGTGATACGTGACGTTTCTGCTAGGGTCACGTGACCCCGAGCTGTTGAGGTGCAGATAGACTTTACAACCAGAACGAAGCATCTCGGTGTCTCCAGTGGTCAGGTGTGGTGGGAAAAAAAATTACACCATCTCCCACTAAAGGGGACCATGAGGCGATGCGAAGCCGGAGCACTTGTACGATCACGTTCCGTTGGCTTTCGCTGGGCATGCTACCGACCTCGCGTCGTGGAACGTGAAGAGGAACACTACGCGCGTCGTGTCTTCCCTCTAGCATGGCCGTTAATTCTCACAGGGCGTGCGGGGAACGTCAACAGGCGCGCGAGGAAGAGGCAAAGTAGGAGAGGAGAGAGAGGGGGAGGGGACGCGAATGCGCTGGCCCTCATCGCGGCGCTGCGCAGGAGAGAATTTCGGCATGTCGAGCCCGCATTTCAGAGGAGCCAACCGAGGCAAGCGCTGGACTGAGAAGAGGTTCTTGATGGAAAAGGAAAATAGAAAGGTGGGGGAGTACGCGCGCAGCGCCCTGCCATTTGAAGGAGAGGAGACTAGAGGAGGAGAGTAGCGTATGCGCCGTGAGAGCAGAAGCGAGAACGCAGGAGAAGCGCAAGCAGGCGCAGGTAGAGAAGTGGAGAGTAACGCGCAGCTGTTGGAGAGAGGGGAGGAGGAGAGTCGCGCATGCGTAGTGTGAGTGCGGACCACAACGCTGCGTGCGGATGACCACGCCGCCTTACATACCCCCGAGCAAGAGATACTTCGCATCTAAAGGTTACCGTCCCCTATCCTAAGCTCAACGGATCAAAGGCTAACACGCTACGCATGCTTCAGACGGGGTCCTACCCCTCTAGGGGATTTCTGCGCATGCTCCACTCCGACACTGATCCACTCTGCTCAGATTGTGGCGCTCAATTTTGCTGATTAAATCACGTGCTCTGGCAGTGCGCTGCGTTGCAGGAGTTTAACAAAGAAGAAGTCTGGGCGAACGTCATCACAGACCCCAGACAAAACGTCCAGCTCCTGGCTGTCTAGAGGGCCCGTGAACGAGCGTAGAGGCATGATCTCTTCGTTCCGCCATGGGACTAGCCAACGACTGAGTACGGACCTACCTAGTAGGCCCCCTTACCTAGGTTCTCAGGACCTCAGTAAAGTTCTTTACTACTACTACCGGCCACCGTGTAGGTCGGGTATCGCGTTTCAAGCGTTGGGCACAAGTTAGATTCAGTCCCTGAACATAGTATCTGCACGCTGTTTTTGCACGCGTGTGAGTGTGCGTGCACGTGTGTGACGCCAACGACCAGATACGTCGCCTATCGGATGCCCGTCTAACAAGCTAACAAAAATGCCATTCGGATTTCAAGGGCACCTAAACTACCGACAGACGTTCTCGTGCTCCTCTCCGTGCCTTCCCGCTATCCCCAGCGGCCGTCGTGACGTCACCTGTCCGATTAAGTGATGTCACGAGCAACAGATGTCATCGAGTGGACGAACAAGAACCTGTTTTGTGCTAGGAGGTGCGCACGCTTCCTGCTCTTTCTCCTAGCACGGCGAGGAGGAGCACTCGGAAAGGTGGAGAGACGAGCTGACGAACGTAGCGTAGCGAAGGAAAGAGCGAAACGAGCAAGGGGCCGCGTACGATCATCAAACGCATGTAACTCCGATAGCGCTCGCTGTAGACTCGGGCACAACTGGGACGCCGCAACTAAATTTCGAACTCTCGGTCTGTTAGCAAGGGTCATCTAAGATGCGCATTGTAGCCCGTAACTTACGGAAATGACGCCGCTTTGAGTGTGCGCCCTTCGCCGTAAGCACCCTCACTTTGAACTGCCGACGACAATGGGAAACCGCATATCAATCATTTTCCACGAACGGTATTGTCGGCGGTCGGCGCGTTGCACAAAGCGCGCGCATAAAGGTAGACCTCGCGCAAACACTGACAAAAGGAAAGCCTCCTCCCAGGGGCTCTTCACCTCTGCGGCGAAGCGTTTGAACCATGTTTTTCCGTGTAGATATATTGTAAGGTGAACGACCAAGCACGTCAACGCCGCATCTCTTCCTGACGTATACCCGGCGTCGGTATATAGGAGGAAGGCGATTATTTTCGTCGTATCCGGCAATAATGTTTTACACTGACATTCGTTGAGAGCATTTCCATCTGGTTTTCGAGTACTTCGTCCGGGTTCACGCCTCGTGTGTGCTTCGAGGATGTGAACGTGCACGTGTCGCGTTCACTGACTGACACCAAAGTGAAACAATAAATCAATTTAGACAATAAATTAGTCTTTCAGAACTCTATTGTCGTTAATTTCGCCATCGTAGGTTAATATAGCAGTTGAAAATGAAGGTCAAAGTTCTATGTTTGAATTCCGCGCCGAAAATTGAGCACTTGAACGTGATTGTGACGTCACAACATTAATGAGAACCAACAGACAATCAAACCAAGGAAAGTATAGGAGACGTTATTTGTGGTAATTATGATATAAATCACACTTAAATCATAATTCATAATCACATAGCATCACTCACACATCACATGATTCAATCAAATATTGTCATAATCTCATTTATATCGCAGTTTCTACAAATAACGTCCCCTATACTTTCCTTGATTTGATTGTCCGTTGGTTCCCATAATTGTTGTGTCTAACAAAGAAAAACGAGCCCTTAAATCCCCTTCTTTCGTTCATTCTGTGTGACGTCACGAATTTCAAAGTTATTTTGCGTACTTTGGCCACATTGCTTCAGCGAATTTATCTGAAACTTGCTACGCTAAGACCTTGTGTCTTAGGTGCAACCTTGTGTTTTAGGTGCATTTTTAGGTGCAAATGATTACGTAGGCCCCTAGCAGAGACCGCTAAATCTATGGCGTCATGGCGAGCTGGTGCGAGAACTTCGAGGCGGCGTCGCCACATGTATTTTCTTTTTGCCCATTTTTCTAGCTTACCAAGCGCCTTCTCGCGGTGGAGTGGTGCTCTCGGTATTGTGAAATTGCAATTCACCGATACAAGAAAAAAGCGTTTCTTTCATTAGTATCCCTTCGAAAGTGTTATAGACAGATAGGTTGAGAATGGTGATACATACATACATACATACATACATACATACATACATACATACATACATACATACATACATACATACATACATACATACATACATACATACATACATACATACATACATACATACATACATACATACATAGATAGATAGATAGATAGATAGATAGATAGATAGATAGATAGATAGATAGATAGATAGATAGATAGATAGATAGATAGATAGATAGATAGATAGATAGATAGATAGATAGATAGATAGATAGATAGATAGATAGATAGATTTTATACACGTGGATGTACGCAGGAATTGGTCGATCGGTAGACAGATAAACGGGACACTCGTAGACGAAGAACGAAAACAGCGCTAAACACGGGACGAGAAGAGGACACAAACGCGGCGCTGAACATACAACCAATGTTTATTGCAAAAACAGTGCAATCTATAGGACACAGGTATCTGCGCAGAAACACGAAACATAAGCCAAAGTCACATACATGTGATAAAGGCCAAACGGCGAACATTATCAAGAACCTGCCATATCAGTGGACCCCAGATATCTAATTTCACAGCCATGAAGCGAAATTGAGGGTACGCTAACACAAGAGACATCGTGCTGTTTAATGTGAAAGGCTTAGCTTATCTGGATCGGGACACTGGATTGATGGATGAATAGATGGATAACGTTACTGCGCGAAAACACGACATATTGCGACCGAGAGATGCCCTTGAAGCGGGATCTAGATTAATGTAAGCCGTCTGGGTTTTTTTTTTTTTTTCACACATATACTTATTGCTCAGTAAACGAACTGTTTCTTTTTTTTTTTTTTGCCTTCCAATATAATCGAAACATTGTCGCCGCACCTTCGGCATATCACTCACGGCATTTATCATGCTGCTCATCAAAACGCTACCGCCAGACTGATCCAATCACGGCAGATCAAGAATGTGTTGGAGACAGCGTTTGCGCATACTGGCGGGATGGAACCCCCATCTCGAGAGCGCATTCTAAACTTCCAAAGCCCGCATTCAATTACGAAAAGTTGTAATGAACCTCGCTAGATGGAGCGGCCGTCGCAGTTTAGAGATCACCATAGTGATGAAGAACTATCGATGATACTACGATAGTTCAGTCACTATCGTAATATCGATGGTAAAAAGAACTATCGATAGCGCTATCGATAATCTAGTTCGAAGGTACTACCGATAACATAAAATAAACCGCGCGAACTCATTGCAGCATAAACTTGGTCCCCCAAGTGTGTGGAGCAGTAGGAGATGCCTGAAGGGCAAGAAAGTTCACATGGTTGCGCTCATTCACCAGAATTCTTGGCTGACACATGACAATTAAGTTGAATTATTCAGGTGTGCAGGAAACGAGACCGTTACTTTTGACGGCACTGTGCGGCTTCAAATTTATAATGCATTTCTGATTTCAAAATAAAAATATAAAGAACTTAGTGCGTTAATTGTAAGGTGTGAATGGTTACTTTTGCATATCAATTGATTGATGAACATATTCCCACATTTTCACTGCTGAAATCATTTTTATTTCGCCCAAAAATTGCTCATAACTTGAGTAAACTCAGTATTCCTGATAGTGGGCTATCGCAAATGCTTTTTGCCAATATCGCCAGCCAGTAACAGCATAATTATTCACAGCACTGTTGATAGTAATCTCCGTATTAATACTTTACCAACGGTACTATCAATCGCACTATCGATAATATTATCGATAGTTTCTTTGCACAATCGATAGTTAACAAAAAACTATCGATGCTATGGATAGTCGATTTTCCGATAGTTTTGCATCACTAGATCACCAACGTGATCAAGAGAGTCGGCCTAAAGGGGTTGCAATCCCGGGCCCCCGATTTTCAAGGCTCGACCATTCGAAAAATAGCTGTTTCCTTTGCACGTTGGCATATAAAAACAAGGCACGCTACCACATACACACCCACACTTCTATTCATTTACGAAAGCCTGCACGGCATGTCGCTGCGGCACTTAGATTAATCGTTAATTTGTGGCGTATCGATGATTAGTACACATATCAACGTGGAAATCAGTTAATAACTGTTGAATATTATTAATAAACAATTTATAAATTCGATTACTGAACCCTAGAATGCTGTGTCTATTTTAGCGCTGATTAGTAGATGTAAGGCGTGGGCTTCGAAGAATTCACCGTCTTAAACCAGATAGCGCCATCGCCTTAACTTGGATCCCGAAGGCGTAGCTAGCCCGCTGGTCCCGAAATTTCACAATCCAGGTTTTGGGTAATCGCGCTGTAACGTACTTGTACTGACTGGACGCAACACAACACGGAGCGCAAACTAACAACAGTTGTTATAATAACAATAAAGCGCTTGAAGGACGGGGACACAGCAAGAACACAACGCGAGCGCTATGCTGTATCCCTGTCCCTCAAGCGCTTTGTTGTTACTTGTCACACCAACAAGGTGGAACATCAGCATTGAACAGGCGTTAGTTTCCGCTCCGTGTTGTGGTGTGACCGGTCCGTCCAAGTACATTACAGCGCGCTTACCCAAGACCATGTATATTACAATAAACAATTTAATAAAGAATAATAAAGAACTGGCCCCTATGTCTGCTCTTCACAATCCTGCACGCCTGACGACTGTGGAATCCGTGACGCCAATGTTCAAAGAAAAAAAAAAAACATTCCATAGACTAGTTAATAGTCCGTTATAAGGACGTATGTTATGAGAGGCGCTGGTTATGACCATTTGTGCGTTTTGAGGAGGGAGAAATTTTTCCTCGTGCAGAAGTTTCGCTGTCCATAAATGTGAATCTATGTGCGGATTGTCACATTCACTGACACATATCTAGAAAATCGAGCACCTCAAAATAAAACAAGGAAGGTTCTTTAAAGAACACACTTCTTTCAAAAACAGGAGCTGCGCAGATTCAAGACGAAAGAAACTGTCATTTACAGAACGTATAGAAACTTCAACTGAACATGATAATGATTTTCGTGAATAGACAAAGTGTTGAAAGCCGGTGCCGCGTGTCCTTTTGCGTCTTGATTGGCCCAGTTATTTACTCGCGCTGAGAAAACCTACACATCACGCCCACCAGTAATTTCCACAAATAAAAGTTACAATCGTAACTTAGAGTTCAAAACTCGCTGAACCAAGTAGCAAACATTGCTTAGATAAAGTTCACTCGACCTTCGAATGTTGTATAACGAATTTCCATCTTTCTCTCGCTCTTTTTGTGGTAGACACAATATTAATGAGAACTAACAGACAATAATGACAAGTATAGGGGATGCTATTTGTAGTAAATACGATGTATATGTGAAGAAACTAAAGTGGACCAAAATATAACTTTCCGCCGGCAGGGACAGAACCTGCAACCTTCGAATAACGCCTGCGATGCTCTACCACTGAGCTACGGCGGCGGTCATCCTCCCGTCCACTTTATGGGTTATATATGTGCATTTAAACCTAGGAGTGGTAGCGCCGATCGCAGCCATGGCGGCGAGTGTGGAACACTCTTTTTTCTGCTTGTTCGCGTCACGTAACACGTAATCTTTTTACGAGCTGGCAGCTGACCAATAACCCCTCGCATACTACCTGAAGGCATCAAGACTGCCAGAATGAGACCCTCGCTATGAATGAAAGAAAAAGGATGACTTTCGAGGGTTGTTTTTTTTTGTTGTTAGACACAATATTAACGAGAACAGACAATAATGCCAATGGAAATATAGGGGATGTTATTTGTAGTAATTACAATGTAGATCGTCTTTACTTTCTTCACATCTACGTCGTAATTACTACAAATAATATCCCCTCTACTTTCCTTGGCATTATTGTCTGTTAGTTCTCATTAATATTTTGTCTAACAAAGAAAAACGAGCCCTTAAAAGTTATCCTCTTTCCTTCTTTCTGTGCTGTTTGTTTAAGTCGTATACATTCGGGAGTGAAACGATTCCTGGCATGAGTTGGTATGGCTATAGATCCGCTTATACCCAGGACAGTCCTCCCTTCGCTCTACATGCTAGAGATTTTTGTTTAAAGTCCATTCTAACCAATTCCCTAGTGTTTGCTCAAGCCAAATACATCCGGGAGTGCAACAATTCCTGACAGGGCTTAGCATGGTTATAGCTCCACTTATATACAGGACAATTCTTCTCCCCGTGCTAGGGAGTGTTGGTTAGGTAAAGGTCACTCTACCAACGAATTGTCGCCTTATATCCAGGACAATTGTCATCCCTTTGTTCTACAAGCTCAGGATTATAGTCCCCCATTCTTAACGATCTTCAAGCAAACTTCGATGAACTTAACGCTCTTTGCAAACACATCAGCAGAGTTAAAGATTTTACGAAGTTAACTACTAACAAAATAAATAATGAATCTTCTCTTCACCACCTTTACAGGTATAATTAATATTTTGCTGAAACAAGATTTTACGAGGTTACTACTAACTAGATGAATAATGAAGCTTCTCTTCACCAACTTAGATATAATTAATATTTTGCTGAAACACCAACAGAGAATCAACAGAAACCACGCTGTCGACTTAGCGACGGTTCTATTGCGCAGTTTCATATAGTCCTGCGCTTCACATGCAGAACAATTTAATGAGACAGCTGCGCTGCCCGACTCGAGCAGCTGTCATGGCTCCACGACGCACGGAGCGCACCCCAAAAATGCGTTCACATGTTGTAACCAGAGACGAACGCGCGGCAAGCTCTTTCCGGCGTTCTTTCCTGTCCTCCTCGTCTTTATGGATGGATGAAAAAAAACTTTATTCACGTCCTGTACAGGGTGTTGCCACCCGCCTGGCTAGTCACATGTTGAGACCGGGTGCTGTGCGCTAGAGCAGTTGACTGCCACTCGGAATGCGCGGGTTTCATTTCGGCTCGAAGCGTGATTGCTTAACTTTTTAGATGCGAAGCATCTTATAGCGGAGTTCATACCGGTGGTGGTGGCGTGCGGCGTGACCCACCCTTACTGCGCATGCGCGGACCCCCTCCACATTCAGTCTCCCCCTTTCCACTCCCCCTTCCCATTTCCCATCCCCTCTCCACTCCCCCTTTCCCCCACTCCCACTCTTCACTCCCCATATCCCCTCCCCTCTCCTCTTTCCCTCTCCCCTCCCCCCTCTGAAACGCGGGCTCGACATGCCGAAACGCTGCTTCGCATCGCCTCATGGTCCCCTTTAGCAGGAGATGGTGTGATTTTTAACAGCGGGGCTGTGTAAGCTTCGCAAAACTTTATTGTCGTCCCGCATTAACTGGTTGAGTGAGGAGTAGCCACGTTAAGAGAGGGGGAGCCCAGCTTAGCTACGCCAAGGCACACAAAGCTAAGAAAGGAGCATAGCATAGTTAGCGAGGGGTGCGAAGTGGAAGTGAGGGTGAGGAGGAAGGAAAGCCTGAGGGGAGAGGGTAAAACATAGCATAGCCATGTATACATGGCTATGCTATGTTTCTAGCTATAGCTACAGCTATATATGACTATGCTTTACTATGGTAAAGGGTCGGAAAGGGAATTGAGGGTGAGGAGGTGTGATGTGAGGGTCCGAAGGAGGGAAATGAGGAGGGCGTATGGTAAAGCATAGCATACTCTTGCACAGTATATTATATCAAGAGGGGGTAAAGGGAAGTTATAGTGAGGAGGAGGAAAAATAGGGGGAGGGAAGGCCACGAGTTGCGCTGTTTTCTGAATTGTTTTCATTATTGGCGTCTATCGAGATTTTTCGGTCATCGACAATGCCACCGACACCGGTGACGTAGATTCGTGATGCATGCCTCCGACATGCGAAAACGTATACCATGCCATTGCCGCAATGCGCGGAGGAAAAAGAAATTAACGTGAAACATATACGTAAGAAGTTTTCCCTCAATCTAGGCACTGATGACCATTCTTTAGAACTGGTCATTGATACAATAGGGTTGCTTCGTGGCCGCCACGGTGTAAAATACAGTTTTCGACTTGTTCTGCCCATGCCGATTTATTCATGCCGCATGCCAAATCGCGATAATAACTCGACAAACACATGTCCATCCGAAACAAATATCCTCCCCGCACGTGTAGATCTCAGCATCCCGCAAAAGCTATAAAAACATCCCGTCGAGCATTTTTTATTTTATTTTCAAAATTTCCGCTCTCGCTCAGAACCCGAAAGTAGATGGTCGCTGTGCTATTGACGCAGGTTGCTCCGTAGATGTAGCGTAAAAGAAAAGCAGAATCATAAATTGACCCGAACGAACACGCGGTTCACCTTTTAATGGGGCGCCGTTTTTCCAGTACAAAAAGTGCCGCTTAGAAGAGCTCGCAAACATCCGGCGCAGGCGCAGCTGTTGATGTACGTACTACTTCCGATATCATTCACAGTTAGCTCTCAGTCGATAACGTCCTACGCGATTCCCGCACCAGGAAAACACACAAGTCGCACGCGTTCAACCGCCGCCGCACGCAGGCTCGAAAAACACAAAGCGACACGAGACCAACAAGCTCCCCCGATTCGTGTCGCCACCTGGCGGCTAGCCAATCCGATCCGGAGGAGGCGCGCGGTACAAAACGGCACGCGGGCGCTCCGAAACCTCAAACAAGCTTTCAAAAGGGCGCGCGCGACACTAGGAAGCGCACAGCTGACACTAGGCCTAGCGGCCGTAAACAGTAGGACGTGCGCGCTCGCTTGAAGCAGACGACGCTTGGTCATACAGCGATACTTACCTGCGCTGCTCTGTATCGCTTTCCGTTGTTTCGCTCCTCTAGCCTGCCATAATAATCTAGAGGTGTCGTAATCGTAATCACACCCTTATCTTCGCCGTGGGGGAGCGAGATCATGAACAGAGGTCTTATCATCGCGCCCAAGGCGAGGTCGTTGCCGGCGTCTCCCCGGCAATTGACGCGACCGGGAGTACGCGACGAGAAGCGACCGCATCCGGACAGTGAGGACGCCATGCAGGTTCGACAGCGGATCATGAAAGTGGCGCGCCGGCTTGGACTGGTGTTCGGTGTGCGTTCCCGGTCGACGGCAGAGGAGACCCTGGTGATGAGGTCGTCGCTGAGGAAATCGCCGTCAGCGACGGCCGGGACCCGGTCGACGAACAAGACCAAGAAGACAGTGCGCTTCGAAGACACGGTAACGGTGAGTGTCGCTCGTAGCTGCTTATCAAACAGGTTTGACATTGGGCTAGTTGGTAATCCATCTTCAAGAAATCAACGCACGAGCGGACTTTGCCCTTGTCTTAGTTCTTTATTCGTCTGTTGTCCACTCGTGCGCTGTTTTTGGAGGATGGTTATCAAAGTTGACCACGAATGTTGAACACCGGCCCGGGAGACCTCATGCTGAGCTTCAAAGTGGCCTCAAACTAACTCATCAGCGTCAGCTTGTTATAACTCTACTACATGACCCTATGATCTCCTATTTACTCTGTCCTATGCGAGCTGATTCTATTTTGGTCCTCCAACTTGATCACACCACCTACAATCTCTGCCGTCCTTGGCTGCGTTTCTTATCCCTTGGTGTCCGTTCCGTCGCTCTCATTGACCATCGGTTTTCTCTCCTGCGCATTACGGGACGTGCCGAGGCACATTTTCTTTTTTTCTCTAACTGTCAGCTAGTATATCATCTACCGGGTACCTGTTTGTCCTCTCATTTAGATTGATTTGTTTCACTAACGAGGTTGAACTGTAAACACTTATCAGTGTCGTGTTCACTTTCTGACACGGTCCAGGAACATCCCTGCTGAGCATCCTGATGTTCCGTAACAATTGCCAACCAGCCAGAAGGCCAGTTGATTCGCACTTGGCCAAGCAGGTCTGCCGTCTTATATAGGAATTTCTGACAAATCTTGTCATTGGAAATATTCGGGCGTCGCATCGAATCCCTACTCGATTCCTTATTTGCTGATGAGCGCTGATTCGCGGCGTATTCGCGCAGTAAATCTTCAGCTAGGAAGTCGTGTTGACTCAAGATTTTGAAAACCTTCGTTGAATGAGTTGGTGGTAATTCGTATTAGAAGGATCTTTAAGAAGGCAGTCAAAGCGCGACATCTTACTACTTTCATGACACTCTATAGAAAAACAAATGTTACCTGTATTGTCGCCTATGTAACTTCCTTTAAATATATACGTTAACTCTCTTTTGGAGAGTTCGCGCGTCCCACGAAACCCAGAAGGGAGTATTAGGTTTCGAAAGTGAGTTAACGAGTTATCTTTAAAAGGAGTTATTTATGTGACAAGTCAGGACTAACCGAAAAGAGTGATAATGTTTCTTTTCTTGGCGTGCGTGTGTTTTTATGCCGGGTGTGCTCGCGCATATGTCTGCCAGTATGCGATCGTGCGCGCATTCATGCTCATATTTATTTATTTATTGATTGATTTATTTATTTAGTCTATACTGCCGACTTCTATGTTTGATAGCGCGCGCTTCCTCGTGCGCATCTTCGTTGGTTTTTTTTTTTTTTTTTTCGTGAGCCAATGCTGCGCCAACGCAGTTTCGGGGATACCTTGTTCCTGGTATAGCTATCTCTTTTATAGCGTAGCTGTACAGACTATTTTACGTGCGGGCTTCGGTGCCGCCATATTGTTCTGTTAACCTCGCCATTTTTTATCTTTGACAATGAAACGAATAGCGATACGGTAGACGCGTACGCATGAAAGCGGTTGGGTCGGTGCATTCGACGTTTCATGATCGTAGTGATTCACGACGCGATGTACCAGAATAAGAAGACATTCGTCTAATAGCCCAAGGTGGCGGCGCCTATGTGTCTTATGCGTGAAGTCGTCTATATGGATAGGGGATTTTGCCCGTTTGCTCGCGCGCAGAAACTCCCAACGCGGCTACTTGCCACAGAAATTGGGAAAACCCCACTACTCGCCAATAGTCCGCTGAAGTAGGCAACAGACTGGCGGCAAACACCAATTAGGATCGAGCACGAAACGCCAAACGAATGCGGCAAGCCAAACAAGACGACGCATGCCGCTCAAATAGAAAACTTTAAAGGAGCATGCGCTAACTTCAAAAGGGCATTCCAAGGCAGGCATTTCGAATTTAGTTTCGGGGTGTGTGATCAGCTAAGGTTCGAAATTCTGTGTCACCCCCCGTGTCGTGCAAAACATCACGCGCGACTGCGTCTCAATAGCGCATTTCCGTGCGCCGACATTCCGCTGCGCTTGTAAAACAATCCGAACTTGAGAAGATGCGGACGCTGCCCGATGTTTGAGTGAGGGGGACAGAATAATCGAACGGGTAGAAACAGGAGAGATGTGTTCTTCCTTTTTTTTTTTTTTTTTTTGCTGCGACGTCCGCACGATGCGTCAGTTAGGCGGTTCAAAGGCATCGAGTGGCCCCGCGGTATAGAAGCATAAAAACAGCCACGTCACGAAACGAGAGCAACCGGCGTTAGTGCAGTGACGGACGAGAGTTCAGATACCTGCCCGTTCGGACCGTGTCGTGTTTAATGAGAATGTCGCTTCATGATTGCGCGTCACTCTATGAGAACAAAACATGTGTCTCTGGAGCGGTTTTTCAGTCTGTACAGGTTGAAAGGAAAATATAATTTCCGAGCTCGAATCTCTAGGAGAGAAAGCTAGTGCTGTAAAACAACACATCAAAACTATCATGCAAAACTATAATCATGATGACGCATAAACTACAACTCGAAAAAGTATCACCGATCCAGCACTCGGTACAGATGGTCAACCACTCAAACTGAAACTTGCGGCCCCGGTGTCTCTCGCTGTGTTAATCCCGACCGTTCATTACTAGAGACTTTCTAAATTATTGGTTGCGTCTGTCCGGAAACCCTAATTGGTGTTTTTGCCGCCCGTGTACTCCCTTCTCCATTTTCAGTTTGCCACTGGTGAGGAGTGGATTTATTTATCTGATTTTACATTTACCTATCTATATATCTTTACTTATTTACAAATTTATGTATCTACTCTTTCTGCTTATCTTTAGAACGCCAGTGATAAGTAGTTCGGTTTGCCCAACTTCTGTGGCAAATTCCTGTTGATGATGATAGTTTTTTTTTTTTTTCGTACATAGGAATGTCGCAGTTTCCTTTTGCCCAGCCATATAACGCTTCGTTTTATTTAGTTTGAAAGAAAGCTCTCCCGCAAAGCCATCACTTTTTGTGAAGAGGCCCTGGATGCAGAGTGCGATCACTGGCTAATTAATGTTCGTTGACACTCGCTATTCGCTAGCTGTTGTCTGTATATTGGTTAGCGTCGGCTGCTGCAGGCTACTCCCAGCTAATTCTGTTACTCATGCCTAGAGTAGCCGGCGCGTGTCATGAAGCGGCCAGTGCTCCGCACACCAGAGAGCTCCCCTGAGCGACATTCCCCGCAATTTTTAGGAGCGAATCTGCGTACGTCTAGGGTCCCGTGTATTTTGCTACGCGTCAACAAGAACGCATGTTGCACACAAATTGGCCGAAGCCCACCACTCCGCACCGGTCCACTAAGAATGAAGTGAGTGGATGGGTGCCAAACGACAATTACGGTCGTGCACTAAACGCCAAGCGCATGCGGCAAGCTGCGGATAAGAAGACTACGCATGTCGCGAAGCGGAGAATGCGTCAAAAAGACGCAAGTGCTATGCCGCTTAAATGGGAAACATTCACGAAGCATGCGTTAAATTCAAAGGGCACTTTCTGGTGAGACGTTTCGGATCTGGTTGCACGGCGTGTGATCGGCTATGGCTTCGAAATTCTGCGCCACCTCTGTGTCGTGTGCTAGACAGCTTCGCCGGTCATCCTCCTTCACGGAGTGAAATGGTTCAAAATGTTTTTCAGACCCTGCGGTCGGTAAATATTTGGCGCCGACTGTACCAGCGCGCTTGCAGTCGCTTGAGGGACACTGTATATTATGCGCATATTGAGGTTTCTGCCGCAAGACTCCTGAGCCGCCCAGCAACGCACCGTAGTTCTTTCTTTCTCGAAAAAAAAAAAAAACAAAAAACGAGCAGTGGGTCATGTACCGCGTTATTGTTTTCTTTTTTTTTCGCTTTACTCTAAAACTATGCCACGCGACAGCAACAAAACGACACTCCGCCTTGAGCCTTGCGACGCTCTTATCAGTAATCTTGGCACGTATAGCCTCTGCAGAAGTGATCCACACGACAGCCATGACTGCACGCATGCGCAGGTATCTGTGTATCTGTTTGTAAACATGTCACTCGGCTTAAGTTATATCGCTACGCTTTTGTGCTCTTACCAATGGCCATTATTTTTTTTAGCAAACATATCATGTATGCGAATCCCTCTACAGCGAATAACCTAGTATAACGAAGAATTCTTCACGTCCTGACTATATCGCCGGCATTACGGTACGCGTACATTACTACGAGGGGACCTATTCAACGAGGCATCTTCAAGGCCTCGCGCAGTTGCTTATGAAGTCGTTTGACTATATATAGTTGAAGAAGTTCAAGGAACTCCTACGTGTTACCAGAAAAGAATAATCCGCTGCAGTACAGCAGCTTACAAGTTCGACGTTTTTTTCTTCCTTCGTGTTTGTCGAGTGCAAGTTTGATGTCAATTGGGTTGTCGCTGTCGTTTCGAATTTCGATTATCTGTGGGCCACTGCAAAGGTCAGTCCGTGCAAACATGTTTTCGCACGTTCTAACAAGTTCACTGAGAAGGCCGAACGATTTGTAAAACAGCGACAGACGGGGTACAACACACCGCGACACAATGAGAGACAATCTCGATTCGAGCGTAAATAGCTGTTTTTTTTTTTCTTTTTCACAAAGCAGATGAAAGTGTCGCTTATCTATATCGTTTGTTCCTTTATGGCTTCCCTCCTTCTTTGTTTATCTCAGGATGACTGGGTGCTCCATATCTTGTTAATCCCAGAGGTTGCTGGGTCACCTGGCACGTAGCGTAGCCTAATAGCAGAGAGGGAGAGAGAGATAGAGAAAGGAGGAGGAGAATGGAGGAAGGCCAAACGGATGAGTGTCCCTTCGCTGCCCTGCACAGGGGACAAGTGAAAGGAGGATAATACAAAGGGGGGAGAGAGAGAGAAGAACCGCGTGCGCGCGGAGGCCCCTTCTTTCTACTATCTTTCCCTCTCCTTTCCCCTCACCCAATCGACGCTCCACTGTGCTCCCATGGATTGTACAAGTAAGCGTCTCGCCTTATCTGAAACACATAGTACTATACTACAGTTGGACTCCTTTGAAAGAGACACACACGGGGGAGCAGTTGTTGGCCCTTATATGAGGAGTATCTTGTAAGCGGGGCACCAAGTTGTCATTTCCTGATCAACCCCTATTTCGTTGTAGGCCCACTGGTGCCTCTTATACCCAACTGTGTCTTACATAAGTGTGTCTTCTAAATGGGTTCAACTACCCGCGACGGTGGTCTAGTGGTCATGGTGCTCGACTGCTGTCCCGAAGGTCGCGGGACCGAATCGCGGCCATGGCGGCCCCATTTCGATGGAGGCGGACGGCTTGAAGCGCGAGTGCTTAGATTTAGGTGCACTTTAAAGAACACCAGATGGTCGAAATTTCCGGATCCTTCCGCTACGGCGTCCCTCATAATCATATATCGCGGTTTTGGGACATTAAATAATTAAGAGGTTGTCGCTATTTCGGCATTAAAGGTGTTGCACTTCTGCCTCTATGATCGTTTCAAATGGGCAGCATGCGCCTATTGCGTTCGCTATAGTTTCTGTCGCACAGGTGTGTATAAACGCGCGGGAACACAGAACCAATTTCATTCACGTCGAAATCCCCGCACTTTTCAGTTACACCCGCGTGGAGACATCTGACAACGAAACTGTTGGCCTACAGAACTGTGACAGTTCTTTGAAATATTCGTGGACAATTTCATGATTTTATGTTTTCTTTTTTTTTTTCATGCGTTCGAACACTTTCATCTTTTTTAGACTGGAATAAAGAATACCACGACTCTGTTTTCATGTACCGGCTACGTATATTTTGTGGAGTTTCTCTTTCTTAGCGGCAAAGACTATCTCTACACAAACACGTTAACCCCTGCTTAATACATCATATAAATAATTATTTAAACATACTAGGGCATACATAACCATAGTTTATTGCGATTTTTAATCGAAATCTCGGATTTGCAGCCAAGAAAGAAGAGAGTGTGGAAGAGAGGACAAGTTGCCCTGTAGAAGGGAGTCGAACCTGTACCTCCTATTTTACGCCTCCTTTAGGCTGTCACCGAGTTATTTACGCTCAGCGACCGTCAGTCCGCCTACTTTATGCGGCATAGCTTAATAGACAGAGCACTGCACGTGAAGCACGGAAAGGTGTGGGTTCGAGTTCCTCCTGCGGCATTCCTTCAATTCGTTATTCACTTTTATTTATTATTATTATTTCTCCGCGTGAATAGAACAGCCAATTATTTTTATGATTACCTTGGCGTGAATGCTTGTGGTCGGAACTCAAAAAATATCGAGTCGTTTTTGCTTCCGCACCTCTCCCATTTTTGTTCGCTCTAAACAAATGCGTCAAACGTCGCGTCGGTTCAGCGTTCGTTCCCAGCTGTGTCTGGCGATTTCCTTTAGCCCTTTGTTCATTTTTTTTTTTTTGCTCAGAGCGTATCGCGCTTGGACGCGGTTTCCATGACCCGCGGCAGGCGAACATCCGCTCTAGTTGGCGAACGGCCTCATTGAACTGCTGCTGCGTTCCCTGCTCGCACTCCAGTTCCTCGCTTGCCCTCCCGTCGTGCCGTGCACAAAAATGCCAACGCGTCCAACTCCGTTTTCCACAATCGGTAGGCATTAGTGTCGCTCGCCGAGCGAGAGAAACAAAACTTCTGCCTTGCTCAGCGACCTCAGACGCAGCTGCCAATGACACGCGACCTCATTTGTGCGTGTAGGCGTTGGGAGACCTCGCTCGCGCGCCCTGTGGCGGCCATTTTGTTGTCAACAACGCTGCACCTTCTCACCGCCGTCTGATAATGCGAGGGTCACGAGTAAGAGAGAGGGGGACAATCACTGACAAAACACAACCGTATCGATGACTGACAACTTTGGCTCGCACAGCCACTGGGGATGGAAGTATCGATGAACAGGGCAGACGCTGCGAAACACCCAGTCGCGGAGAGATAACTCTTCAATCAGCAGAGGCGCCGACTCCTGATAAGAACCGGCGAATGCCTCTGCGCTGAGCTCTCGAACAGTATCTGATATATATGCGCGTCAAACAAGTTGTCTCAGAAAGTTCGAAGACGCACGGTGAGAGGGGGTCGAGTGTTTTGCTCGGGCACTTTCTACGTCATAAGGCAACACTGTCTGTGGCACGTGACGTCAAACGAGCTGATAGGGATTTTCTTGGCAGACTTGAAACACTTGCGGGGGATATATGAGCATAGGTCGGCGAACTCACTCATGAGTCGACTCACTCTGACTCATATCGAGACGTGAGTCTGAGTCTGAGTGAGTCCGGGTGAGTAAAGTTGTTGTGAGTCTGAGTCCAAGTGAGTTCGGTTGGGAAAAATTTTGGTGAGTCTGAGTCCGGGTGAGTCCGGTTGAGGAAAATTTTGGTGAGTGTGAGTCCGAGTGAGCCCTAAGGGCAAAATATATTTCATGAGTGAGTCTGAGTGAGCTCCACATTTTTTGCCAACCTATGGTCTTATCTACTCAAGTTCAGCATCACTATCAGCCTTATATCGGCTCACATTTATACTCACGTATACTCCCACATATTTCAACGCGCTACCGTTCATACGTTACCTCAATATTTATTGATCAGAGGCATGAGTTGAGGAGGGAGAAAGGGAGGAGGTGCCTTGACCTACCCCCGCAAACTTCTTCACGGGAAGTTACTGATCAAAATATCACATGTGAGTCATCTCTTTCAATAAAAAGATCCTTATTGAACTGCAAACTCAAATAACTCGTCTTTGAAGATACGAGATCAAAATGCGCTAAGTAGCACACGGATTATGCGAGATATTGGCGTTAAAGAACATTGACATTATGGTCGAAAAAGGCTAATTATAGGCTAGCGGACTCATGAGTCGACTCACTCAGACTCAGATCGAGCCGTGAGTCTGAGTCTGAGTGAGTCCGGGTGAAATATACTTTGGTGAATCTGAGTCCGAGTGAGTCCTGTTGAGAAAAATTATAGTGAGTCTGAGTGCGAGTGAGTCCGGATGAGGCAAATTTTGGTGAGTTTTAGTCCGAGTGAGCGCTAATGGTAAGACATGTTTCGTGAGTGAGTCTGAGTGAGCACCACATTTTTTGCCGACCTATGTATATGAGTGACCGTTTGAGAGCGTCGCACGGTCGTGCTCAATGGAGGTCGTTAAGAACGACAGTATTACACGAGATCAACCATGTAAGAAAAGTATATGATGTTCTGCTTTCTTATGAACGAGAAAAATCCAACTTATGCGAAAAGTTACGCTTATAGGTGACGCTTTTGTGGAAACCTTGGAGTGCTGTCGGTGCACGCTCTTAATCGTGTCCTGCGTAAAGTGCCGGATATAGCCAGGACACTATACCACTTGCGTCTAGTTTACTGGCTACATCTAGTACTTTTGCCCAGAAACTGATTAAGAGTGTACTCTGAAACGTCATCCGAGTACACCATTGCTGCAAGCTGACAGAACAGCCAGTTAGAGTGACTAATTGTTCTTTCTGCGTACTGTGTACTCCGATGTATTCTTTTTACATCCAGGCAAGAACTGCTCGGCAGCTCACATGTCTAGTAATCGTACAATAAAGAATTGAAGTAATAGAGACAGTGGTGAACGCTGAGCTGAAACAATTATGCAGGCACAATTGACGTAAAATGACAGTTGCAACTACATAACCGGCATTTTACCAACAATGTATGTAGAAATTGTGAGTGAGCCAATTAAGGGTCGCGTTGGCTTGCATCTTATTGCAATTAAACGCAGAAGCCCAGACTAAGCGATGACAGTGCGGTGACCTAGGGCACGGTAGTTACAATACGAACAAAGCCCCGGAACTTGACGACAAAGTGCGACTGAACGTTATGTAGCTGCAATCGCTGATGTGCACTCTCGCGTTTCATCAACAGAAGGTCACGTTTCTTACACATGGAACTTGTGATTACACATTCCATTAGCGTCTCCAATAAGGAGGGCTTAAGCAATACGTAACGCGCCGCTGTGCCAGGTGTAGGCAGCAACAAATTTCCGTGAATCATCTTCGTGGAACTTTCGATCCATGCAAATATGCAGACAACGCAGAATTTCATGTTTGATAGCATTGTCTTAACACGTCTCCGCCGGCACTCTTTTTTCCCGGGGGATTATGAGGTTTAACGTACCACAGCGACTCAGTGTACCCTATAGGCGCCCTAGCGCACGGATTCGGACAATTTCGACCACCTGGTGTTCTATAAGACAAACGGAAACAAAAAAGGAGAAAAACTTCTGGTTGGCTACCCTACACCGGGGATTACGGAAGGGGAGTAGAAATATGAGAGAAGAGGGAAGAAGAAAAAACAAACAAAGAGAAAGGTAGTCAATCCACTGCAGCGTGTGGGACTGTATGGAGTTCTATAAGGTGTCTCAGCATTGAAGTAAGATGGACGGAAATAATGTACGGTGTTGATCCACGAGCTGTCACATACATTTACAACCGAAGGAAGCAGCTACAGTCATTTGATGTACGAGATAAAGCGATCTGTCCTATTGCTCCATGCCATCTGTGACCCAGCTTGCATTGCAGGGAAGTTTGACTGTGGGCAGAGCGTGTGACGTGTGGCACGCTCTAGAAATTTCATATTCCTTACGTCACGTGGATTCTCAGTAACCGTGAGAAATTGATTGTTCGCCTGTAGAGTAATAGCTGTCGAAACAACGGCACGTGCATTATGAACAGTGCCCTCTACGGACACTCCAAGAGTAGCTGCGCTGCTCTACGCGATCTCCAAGCTTCACCCTGCCACAGAAGCTCGCATGTTCAGGCTGCGCGCCCTGAACAATGCAAATGCACTGTCTTGCATGGAATACGCTGAGTGTCTGGCCTCAATTATCAGCCCAAGGAGCCATGTGAGCTCTTCAGTAATATTTGAAGGCGGCAACCTTAAGTGCTCAACTTTAAGTACGCGGTGAGCCATCGTCGAGAATAAGCTAGAATCGCGCCATCTATATATTACTCTGCAGTCACCCTCCCGACCGGTAGGGCGGTCTAGTTGAATTTTCTGCCTATCCTTTCTCCCTTCTCTCTCTGTCTCTCACTCTCTTTTCATCATCATGATCAGGGTGACTAATCCCACTGGAAGGCCTTTTTCATGTTAAAAGATAGGGAGTGCAATCACGGACACAATAGAGAAAACACCGCAGACGCTGGCGTTTGTGGTGTCTTGACTTCTACCTTGTGTTCGTGTTTGCACGCCCTGTCTTTTGACATGAATGAATACCAACTAGGTCAGCTCTCTGTTATTCTAAGCCTCTTTCATGTTTCGCCAATCTACCCGGTCCTGCGGCCACGTTATGCCTGCAAACTTCTTAATCTCATCTGCCCACCTAACTTTCTGCCTCCTCCACCTCCGCGCGCTTGCCTTCTCTTGGAATCCAGTCTGTTACTCTTAATGACCAGCGGTCATCTTGCCTACGGGCTACACGTCCTGCCCATGCGCATTTCTTCTTGATTTCGACTAAGGTGTCCTTAGCGCACGTTTGTTCTCCGACCTACTGTGCTGTCTTCTTGTCCCTTAAGGTTGTCCGTTAAGTTGTGTACTGCCGGTGATCTATGGATTTGACCTACGCTACAGTCGTAGCAGCATCTTGGCAGTGCAAAACAAAGAAAAAAAGCCGTGGTCTTACAGGGCGTGCCCCAGTTGGCAGGACTTTGGGACCTGCACGGCTCAGCGAAGTTCCCACGTATGTGGCTCCCAACGTGTGAACCCGGCTGACCTATGGAATGATCCAAGGATGTCCCTGGAATAGCCGTGCGGCGCCCTCCGTGGAGTTTGGTGGAAAGGTTCGTCACCTGTCCACTACATCAAGAAACAGGCCACAGCACATGCTGCGTTGAGCCATGCTGAGCCAAGCCGTGCTGAGTCCTGATAGATGGCAGCCCTGCGTGTTCGAGGCCGACAAACAAACGCTGGTCAGCGCCAGCCTTGAACTTTGGAAAACAGCTATCCTTGGCAAGCATCCGTTCTGCACAAACGGCCTGGAACCTTCAAGCATAGCGCGTCGTCTACCTGACCATGATAAGAGTGACGTATCCGTTCCAACAAAACGGGCTTTTCAAACATAGCGGAGGCGCCTAAGAGACGTACGTGCAACTATAGTCCACAACCATGATTTACAGTGTACGTGTCAGACATAGGCGTGCGTAGATTCTCCATTAAAGGGGGCGGGGGGGCGGAGGTCGAGTTCGAAAGCAAACAAGCTTCGACATGGATGTAAAAACAAAACTGAAACGATAACGTTCTCTGGGGCCGAAGGTGGGAAGTAAACAGTTCTTGGAAGGCAACATCAGGGGTCCTCGGCTGCTATCATCATCAACGGCCTACATGGCCAAGATCCTGAACTTTAAACAACGACGTGGTGACATGTCCGACAGAGCACAGGCATGGGGCAGACTCGGCACCCCCCTTGAAAGATTAGCCCCTCCCCCCCCCCTCCTTGTGCGCACGCCTATTCTCTTATGCAGTAGACCCCGAATTCTGGAGAGCCACAGCGGCCCCGAAGCATGTGCAAATACCTCTCCGTGCCCGGCTGCTTTGAATTTATCATATCGCAGGTCCCGAATGGAAACAGTACTAACAGCTCCGGCACCATGGATGGTGGTAAGCCGGAAACAAGCCGATCTAATCGAAATGCAACGTTTTACTCTGTGCCAGGTATAGTCACCCCACCACATGTAGATGGCCCGGTGACGTCACATGTGGACAGTTTCTATTAAAAGAAGGCGAGAATCAAGCGCACAGTACAGAGTACTTGGAGACAAGTCACTATAGCTGCGTTGTCACCTCCATTTGCTCATCTCGTAGGAACCTTCGTCGGAAACACGATGGCTGCGTTTAACGATACTAGATTTCAACACCTGTTCGCTTTGCTTCGGAATGCAAGCGAAGTCTTTCTAATCGTCGGATGTGTTGCGCACTGCTGGTGTGGGAAGTAGAATGCAGGTGTCGTCGCATTGCAAAGTGCATGTACCGCAGTACATTTCGTATTTCGCACCACCTGTCACACTTTCCAGGCAGACTTACGACTTGTCTCTACGCATGCTGCTTCACGTTATGAGGCTCGGTGTAATGATAATAACATCTGGAATTTTACCTGCCAAAGCCACGATATGAGCATGAGGCACGCCGTTGTGGAGAGCTCCGGGAATTTCGACCATCTGGTGTTCATTAATGTGCACTTACATCGCGCAGTAAGTACATGGGCCTCCATCGAAATGCGACCGCCGCGACTAAGGTCGAACCTGCGACTTTCAGGTCTGCAGCCGAGCACCGTTACCACAGTACCACCGAGGCGGACGCGGCTCGGTGTCTTTGTAGAATCGAAGGGAAAATCTAGTCATTCTGTTATCGCACAATATCAGTAAACACAGGCGATGAATTTCGCAAGATAAGAAACTCGACTGGATTGAACTTGGTCGATAGGACATCGCTGCCACATACATGTCAGGACACACTGGAACACACAGAGAGAAAAATGTGAGGTCAAGTTTCACACCTCGTGACGATGCTCCAAACAGATACAGTAGATCCAAATAACAACGCGAAAAACCACAGGACACACAGGAAGGGAACGCGCACAGCGCTGACTCTCAACAATCTTTTCTTGACTCTCAACAAAAAAAAAAAACTGTTGAGAGTCAGCGCTGTGTGTGTTTCCTTCCTGTGTGCCCTGTGGTTTTTCGAGCTGTTATTCGGATCATGTGTAATCAATGAGGCCAGCTTTCCACAGTGTTGAGATACACGAGGTCACTATGCGGTCTGAGTTGAAAGAGGAATAATAATAATAATAATAATAATAATAATAATAATAATAATAATAATAATAATAATAATAATAATAATAATAATTATTATTATTATTATTATTGTTATTATCTTATTTTTATTATTATTATTATTATTATTATTATTATTATTTATTTATTTATTTATTTATTTATTTATTTATTTACAGGATACCTGCGTTGCCTCAAAGGCGTTATCGCAGGGGAGACATCTGTATGATCATATGCTACATGTTTTACAGTGAAAATAAGCAACAAAAATATATGAAACAAGGCTAACATCAAGATAAACAAGTGAAAGGACAATAGGTTAGCATGTTCAAAGGTAACATAAAGTTGGAACAAAAACTAGCACAATTATACATTATTGTAAACACAATCGGGAATAAAAATTATGATTATCAGGTACATTGCTGGGGTATTGCGTGCCAACTCAGAATAGGATTACGAGGCATGCTGTAGTGGAGGATTCCGAATTAATTCCGACCACCTGCATTCTTTAAAGGGACTGTCTACCGTCCTTCATCGCTTTTCTGCTTTGTACCGCAATAGAAAGCGTACCGCCTGAAGTGTCTAACCTTGCAGCGGTTTCTCTGAAAAGTGAGTAGAAAATTTTAAAACAGAATTTTTCGATCTGCGTTCGGTCTTCTTCCATTGGCGTGAAACATGCCCACAACATTGGTTGGTGGACGCGATGACGATTGTTGTGCCGGTAAAAATTAAAACCGGAAGCACATGTGGTTTCTGTAGGATTAAATTATTTTATTGATTTATTGATTTATTAAATTATTTTATTGTAGGATTAAATTATTGTAGGATTAAATTATTAAATTATGCATTAAGGGACAAGGATGGCAAGGTCACAACCAATATGGATAGAATAGTTGAGGTAGCGGAAGAGTTCTACAGAGATCTGTACAGCAGCCGAGACAGTCAGGATGATAATGTAAGAAGCAGCAATATCCCAGAGGAATCTGACATCCCACCAGTATTAACAGGAGAAGTAAAGAAAGCCCTAAAGGGAATGCAAAGAGGCAAAGCCGCTGGTGAGGATCAGATAACATCAGACCTGCTGAAAGACGGTGGAGAGATTATGTTAGAGAAACTGGCCACCCTGTATACGAAGTGTCTCTCGACAGGGAGGATACCAGAATCTTGGAGGAATGCCAACATCATCTTTATCCATAAGAAAGGGGACGTCAAGGACCTGAAAAATTACAGGCCCATCAGCTTACTGTCCGTTGTCTACAAGCTATTCACAAAAGTAATTGCTAACAGAATTAATAGGACATTAGAGTTTAATCAACCAAGGGACCAGGCAGGATTTCGTACAGGCTTCTCAACAATAGACCATATTCATACTATCAATCAGGTGATAGAGAAATGCGCGGAATACAACCAACCCCTATACATAGCCTTCATAGATTACGAGAAGGCATTTGATTCGGTGGAGACATCAGCAGTCATGCAAGCACTGCGGAATCAGGGCATCGACGAAGCCTATATAAACATAATGGAAGACATCTACAGCGCATCCACAGCCACTACAGTCCTTCATAAAGAAAGCGACAGAATCCCAATAAAGAAGGGCGTACGACAGGGAGACACGATCTCTCCAATGCTATTCACCGCGTGTTTACAGGAGGTTTTCAGGGCCCTAGATTGGGAAGAATTAGGGATAAGAGTTAATGGAGAGTATCTCAGTAATCTGCGATTCGCTGATGACATTGCATTGATGAGTAACGCGGGAGACGAATTACAGCTCATGATTACTGAACTGGATACGGAAAGTAGAAGAGTAGGTCTGAAAATTAATATGCATAAAACTAAAGTAATGTGGAACAATCTTGGCAGAGAACAGCGCTTTGCGATAGGTGGCGAGACGCTGGAAGTTGTAAAGGAGTACGTCTACTTAGGACAGGTAGTAACCGCGGAGCCGAACCATGAGAGTGAAATAACTAGGAGAATAAGGATGGGATGGGGCTCATTCGGCAAGCACTATCAAATCATGAATAGTAGTCTACCACTATCTCTCAAGAGGAAGGTATATAACAGCTGCATCTTACCGGTACTTACCTACGGAGCAGAAACCTGGAGACTTACAAAGAGGGTTCAACTTAAATTGAGGACGACGCAGCGAGCGATGGAAAGGAAAATGATAGGTGTAACCTTAAGAGACAGGAAGAGAGCAGAGTGGGTCAGGGAACAAACGGGGGTTAAGGATATCATAGTTGAAATTAAGAAGAAGAAATGGATATGGGCCGGCCACGTAGCACGTCGGCAGGATAACCGGTGGTCATTAAGGGTAACTGACTGGATTCCAAAAGATGGCAAACGCGTGAGGGGGAGACAAAAAATTAGGTGGGTAGATGAGATTAAGAAGTTTGCAGGTATAACGTGGCAGCAGAAAGCACAGGACCGAGTTGATTGGCGGAGCATGGGAGAGGCCTTTGCCCTGCAGTGGGCGTAGACAGGCTGATGATGATGATGATGAAATTATTTTCGATGAACACTAATGTAATAAATGTAACAGTCGTTTCGAGCGCGCTAGCGGTTAAATGAAGCCTTATTATATGATTACAGAACACTTATTTTGCTGTAATCACAGTCTATCCGTTTATTTTAGCACTGCTGCTGCAATCCAAGCCAAGTTGATTCATCAAAAGGAGACTATAAATGCACGCCTTGACAACGCAGCACATGTGAGACATCCTAACAGCAATACAGCGGCACGGTACGACCAGCACGGAGGGCCGCATGGCATATCGCATAAGTTGAAGCAGACTAAATCGAAGGCGGCGCCGCAAGCAGCGCCACCGGGCTCAACGGGCGCCTTTTCAGACGCGTGAGCAAAAAAAGGCAAAAAAACACTCTTTGACGCAACCGAAAGCTGCCTCAAGTGCGTAAAATACAATTTTAAGTTATACATGTTTGTTTTTAAGCAAAATGGGTCTACCTGCGAGGATTTCTTGTCCTACCAGTAGATTGAACAACATCGCCGTTGGGTGATGCTAGCGGTCATTCTTTCACGATTTTCAACATGAACTTAAAAATGTAATTCCTTTTTTATGGGACAAAAGCATGCTCGTTGCTGCTGACGTGACGAACGATATTCTCATTTTCACCACAATCAGAAAAATTTTTCCGAGCGGTAGACACTGCCTTTAACCTGCACCTAAATCTAAGCAAATATATGTGTTCTTTGTATTTCGCCTCCATCGAAATAAAGCCGCCTTGGTTGAGATTCCTCTGAAGTTACACGATCGTGGTGAGCTTTCAATAAAGTCGCTAACTGTGACGTGTACATGTGACGCGGCCGTAAAAAGAACGTACAAGCAACCACTGCATCAGCCGCACGAGATGTGTATGTACGTAATCATATTTTCGTAATGAATAACTAGTGTTGCAGCAGGCTGTTAACGAAAACAGATGTGCTATCAAAACCCCAAAGCGTGGTTTCGATACTTCTTAAAACCAGTTTCCCAATCGCCGCATTTGTGCCCCCCGTTAATAGTTTCCCACCAACCACATGTGCCAATAGGAGATTTTCCTAATTCAGTCTGGCCACACTGATTTTTTTGTCGTCCGCCATTAGTAGGGCGTCATTTCAAGCAGTTGGATGGGCAGTGTCGGAGAGCCCACACTACAGCGTCTCGCTTACTGTTTTGGTGGTGATGTCGTGGTCCAAAAGTCTCGCAGTTATTCCGGAGACTCTTACGGAAGAAAAAGTGGAAGCCTACAGGGCCTCAAAAAGGTTAGCGAAGCACAACGATGAACGAAGTCACAAGTTTGCTGTGGAAAGCTACGTCCAAACCGCCTCGATCGAAACGTCTTCGTACACAGGGCTATCCCGAAAGCACTCAACGGAAAACTTTCGGCTCACGCGCTTCTCCAGCTGGCTACGCTCTTGTGTGCAATGTCGAGCGCTCGCTCTGCTTTGTACAACGAACTTTTAGTGAGCTCCATTTCTTCGGCTTTTTTCTTTACTTCCGACTCTAACGCACGGACACGCGCCGTCATTACGTCGAGTTGTTCGGTGAGGTCGGAAATCTTTAGCGAGCACGCACAACCACACACCACGCCATCGATGCTGCTCGTCACCGATGTAGGAGAGCAGGTGTCTACGTCGCTCACATCCGCGGTAGTCGATCGCCCGCCTTCGGAAGGCACTGTAGCGCTGACGAGGTTAAGTGGTTCTCGATTTCTTGGCTTTTTTCTTGGTGGAGGCCTCGGAGCACTAAACGCGAAGATGCTGGGCACGGCGTCTTGCTTCAAGAAACGACGGTTTCCGGCGACGTTTGGCAAGTAGTTTGCTACAGTAAAATGCCTTGAACAAACTTTTGTGAACTTCGTCACGGTGAAGAAAGGGCCTTCGTCACGCTTAATAGCTATAATCCGCCTTTTCCTCCAGTCCGTATCCTTCGGAAAAGAAAAAACATGGCTGATCCCTCCGTCATAGGAATCGGTATAACACGAAAGTGAAACGTGTCTTCACAGAAGTAGTGCTTATGATATATGAGAGCTTGTACAATGTCTATTCGTGTTTGGCAGCTATAGCACCGTTTGACGTGGATGCACCCATGTTGACAGCATGTCTCTATCGCGACGACTAACGCCCATGATCATGATTAAACCGTTGTGGTAGCTGACGGTGTGAACATATATTTGGACACAGCCAATCGTGAATCGCGCGTAAGGATGATATCAACAAGCTCATAAACAACGCTGGTACCCGGTATGCACTTCTTCAAAGCGTCGTCAATTAAGGAGAGAAACGGCACGGTGTGCGCTTTCTAGTAATGGGTAGCCGACGCCTGTGCTCATGCATACATAACACACACTGCACTTCAGCAACGCGGGAGGTACGTAGAGATTCGTAGCCTGAGCCGCAAACGCGTGCGTCCCGCTGGCCTCTGTCTCGCAGGCGCTGCTCTCGCTCCACCAAGGCACGACATTCGTCCGTCGAAATCGCGTCCTTTCTGCAACGCATATTGCAGCAGTTTTGTTAGTCGGTGCTCTCGCAATTGAAGCAGTCGGCGGCAGAGAAATCCCGTTCGTGCACGTGGAAGCTGCACCACTTCGATGAGCCGACGCATGCTAACACGAATCCAAAGGCGAAGAACGTAACTGCGTCAAGGGTGCCTCGGCGACGCCAGCGCGGCCAGTCTACCTCTCTGGTATCGAGACGCTTTAACCACGACCTCCGATATCACGTGCAATCTCGGAGTAAGCGCTAGGAAGTGTCGATCGTGAAGCATTACTTCTTTCCACCTCTCACAGACGGCGGCACCGCCCCGCTCCGCCCGCCGCGAAAGAGAATCTGTGAAAGATATAAGGCGCGTTCGCGCCGTTCCTAGCATCTCCCGAGTTGGCTTAGTCGGTAGAGCGTCGGGCGCATACCGTCGCGGCCGCAACGTCGTGGGTTCGATTCCCAGCGGGGTATCTTTTTCTTGGTTTTTTTCTTTCTCACCCGTTGGCGTCCATTTTATCAACGTCATATCCGTGACGGATGTACTTGGTGGACCCCGGCATAAAACACTTTCGTGTTAAAAAAAAACGAGACCTGCAAGAAAAGGTAGGCATCAGCCGCGCACCGATTGTAAACAAAGCCGCGGGCAAGCGCGCCTCTGCTTACCTTCGACCCATCCTCGTCTCGAAATCCTCTTTGCGTGCACTGCGGTACACAGCAATGGGCTGGCATTGCTCTGATCCCGTTCTATCGGAAACGGCAACTATTTGCGCAAAGAGGATCGCACGCGAGCGTTCAATCTGAAGCGCGCGCGCGTGTACTCTGACTGCTCTGACGGCGCGCGACCTACTAATGGCGGCTGAGAAATGCTTCTCGTTGCTGCCGACAGGTGGCGCTGAATTAGGAAAATCTCCTATAAGCCGTGACGTAGTACCCCAACTGTCGTTATACTTAATCAGCGATGCAGCGATGGGGGTGCAGCGATGGCGTAGCGGTAGAGCATCAGCTTCGCATGCAAGAGGTCCGTGGTTCGAATCCCGGTGCCGGACAATTCCCAACCGGATTAAAAAAAAAAAAAAATCCGCGTGATGATGGAATTGGGTAAAAAGGCCTGGGGTGCAGCCTCACTGGCGACCACAGCCAGCAATGCACTCCCTCGCCAGAGCAGGATTGGCCACCCTGGTGTAGTACTTGGCCACTACCTCCCACATGAATACACCAATACTTAATCACACATCGTGTATATTGTAGGCGTTTCATTTACGGCGTATTATATGCAGGTTATGCAACACGTCTGAGCAGCCACGAGGTACAGTCCTCCTGTTTGCGCGGGCCTCACGCAGGCGCAATATAAGCTGCCAGGATTATCGTTATCAGGTCTTGTTTGTGCATGTATACCTCATGCGTTCGTTGAATAAGCCGCCAGGATTATTGTCATAGGACCTCCTTTGCGCAAGTGTCGCATGTATCCGTAAAATAACCTGCGAGGATTATCGTTATGAGACCTCGTTTGTGCATGTACCTCATGTATCCGTAGAATAAGCCGCCAGGATTACTGTTGTAAGACCTCCTTTTTGAATGTGTCGCATGTATCCGTAGAATAAGCTGCCAGGGTTATCGTTATCAGACTTCATTTGTGCATAACCAAATCAATCGAACAGACAATTAGACCAGAGAGACACTACACTACAGTTAAACTGCAGTTAAAGACAACAATTACCTTCACTACAGACAATTAGGCCAGGAAAACACTACACTACGGTTAAACTAGAGTTAAGCTACTGTTTTAGACTACAGTTGAAGACAACAATTACCTCATGTACCTCATGCGCCTCAAGTATTCATCTGCCAGGATTATTGCTATCGCAGCTCGTCACACGAATTCAAACAGCAATGCGTGGCTGCGGAAGCGACAGCAGCAAGCACGTGCCACAAGAGCTGCACGTGGACAGGAAAATGAGTGAATTCTGGGGCTCGTGGCCACAAATGGAAAACGCTCTGACCTTTTCAAACAAGGACGAGAGTCTATTATTTTTTTCTGCCTGCACGTGCGAGTTGTATACGACAACGCTCGCACACAACTGTCCACATCCGGGGAGGAGGAGGAGAGGTTGAGGAAAGGAAAAGGCGCAACTTCTGCAACCCTAATTGGGAGCACGGCTCAGCGCCCCACATCCGGAGCGGCGTACGCACATGTGGCCATTATGAAAAGAGGGAAAAGCACGGAGGAAACTTTATGTGTATATATATATATATATATATATATATATATATATATATATATATATATATATATATATATAGAAAGAGATAGAGAGAGAGATCCCGAATGTTATAGGATAGTGTCACTACGATTTGACTGCACGCCTGCATTTTTCGTATGCGTCTGTCGCAGCTCAGCGTTTTTACACACCGAATTCCTACATGTTTGTCTCATAGAATGTACGTTGTGAACGTGTTTTGTCACGCATCTTATAGTTTAGAATGATTTCACATTGATAACACTAAGTGCTACGTTTTCCCAAATGACGTGCTGTTCATATTTTTTTCAATTGCGTGCTATTAGGGGCGAAGCACCTTAGGGTCTTGGCTTGTCGGCGGTGCATCGTCGCCTGCTGTCGCCGCGTTCATCGTCGTGTCCTGTCCATTTGCTTGAGCGCTAGAGAGGGCGCCCTGTATAAGGGTGAATGGACAAATGCGAGTACGCTGAAGGTGGCTGAATATGCGACTAGAGCAGGGGTCTCAAACTCACCTCAGTTAGCGGGCCGCAGTCACGAAATTTAGTCTCCCACAGGGGCCGGGACAGTGAAGAAGGTTGAAGCGAAGGTGGGGGGGGTTACAGAATATCAGTTGACGTTGCCATATGAAAGAAGGCCTTTCCCATATCTCATTTGTGGGTCATTTCTGAAGGGTATTTGACGACTTCGAGAAACATATATCGACACAGACCTCCCGAACGACTGAAATCTGGACACCGATTCTGAACTACAGAATTTTTGTTCTGCGGTTATGTTTCGACTCATGGTGACCGCGTGGGGTGCCTCACGAAAAAAAAAAAAACAATGTCCTTGAGCCGAGTCACGCACGTGTATAGCTGTTGAAAACACTTATTAGGAAACTAAAAATAGAATCTGGAACAAAGACAGTCATCCGCCGGCCGGGCCGCTAGCGAGAGGTCCGCGGGCCGCGTGTTTGAGACCCCTGGACTTGAGGAATGCGTACCCACAATATAACAACTTCCATGTTGCCTGAAGCGACCGAGTAACCGCGTAGCGTGTCTGTTAAGCCTCTTCACTGCGGGGAGTCTTAGCAAGGTGAAGGCTACGTGCGGCGCCCGGGCGATTTAATAAAAGCAGTTGCGCGGTGCGTTGGAGAGGAAGAACGACCTTGACCGCAGCCGTGGGCAGTTGCGCAGCGGGATAGCATCCGACCTCAGCGCCGCCTACGTTGTTTTCCTTTTTCTTTTTGAACGATGCTTTCTTTCACGCGGAAGTTGCGCACTATATCGCCTATAACGAGCGTCATACGCTTCGGCCGCGTTCCGAAAGTTCGGTGCGAAATTTCTTGGCACCGCTGCCGTCCATTGTGACGCATACGCGGGTCACGTGAACGCCGTGCGCCCCGACTGCGCAACCGCGCGCGTCCGCTGATATTTACGACCTTTGCGTGATTTTTCTTTTCGCAACCGTTAAAGGCAGTATACACGTATAGTGGACGGATTATATGCTAGTCACGTGCTGAGGACACGTGTACAAGGAGTGCGCGCTGCTTTTATTTTTTTTTTTATTTACAGAATACTGCCAACGTTCTGTGAGGGTTTTTACAGGAGTGGGAGAAATACAAACAATATACAAGCAAGGCAATGCAATGTCAATACGAAGAAGAGTACACAAGAATAAAGAGCACACAAATGTAATGACATCGTCACTCGCGATTGTCTGGAACAAGGGGAATACTAATGCGTACAACATACAAGCATGGCAATACATTGCTTACAGAACCAAAAAGAATGAAGGAAAACAAAACGTTAGAATGTAAATGCATTCACCCGTACGCAAGTAGTTTACCACTAGGAACTTGGGAGCACCGACACGAGATTTTCAATACTTTCTAAAAACTTTTCTAGTCATGGCTGTGGTACAGCAGTTGGATCAAGCGCATTCCATTCTCTTACTACGTCAGGCAAAAATGAAAAACGGAAGGTATTGTTATTGCAGAAGTATTCTTTAAAGATTAGGTCGTGCTTTTGGCGCACTTTCCCTTTTTCTTTTGGAACAGTGAAGGCTGCGGCATTAGATTTAAAGTGGCCTATAGTGGCTAATGTGGCCGCAGTGGCGGGAACAAATGTTCCGCGAACTCCTGCGGCTATAGTGATCTGTAAAACTGTGTGTGTTTTTTTTTTCTTGCGAGCATTTAAAAAAAAAGAGACAGAGAGAAATCACGACATAGGCAGACTTGTCATTAAGTTTGTTGGTGTTACACGTGAGAGCTCTCAAGTTGAGTTATGCAGAGGCCACGAGATGAAATCGCCCGCATTAATGATGATTATGATCCATGTATAACTGACACCCGTCCACTCAGAGAGGTTGGCCAGGAATTGGGTGGACATATTTATGATTGTAAAGACCTCAGTTGATACCGGAACTGATGAATTAATACCAGAATGCCAGGACTTCGTGGAGTGGTTAATCGCTTTCTAAGTGCGTAGCACTCTAGGGGCCCGGCTTGTCGTTCATCCGCCGTGTCATGTCGCATGGTCACGGAGTGGTCAATGCAGGTCTTATAAGACAAGGCTAACAGGGCTCAAAACAGTGCAAAATAAACAAGGTCTAAAATGATATAAACTACATAAATAACCAAGAATTAATCGCTATAATTTACATGAAGTCGCGAAAAACGCTTCCGAAACATACGGCTGATACCCACGCCGCGCGAGAGAGGGCGCCACCGCCTCGGCAAGCGAGCGACTGCCAAGGTAATCGCTGGGTTGCCCGTGCTAAGCACTTCCTCAGGCTTCACGGCAGTGTAGCTGCACTAGGCGCGGGATTTAGGACTACACAACAAATACATTAGCCCTGTATTAACCGAGCGCTTCATTCAGCGCTGGAGTTTTATTCTCACCCCCTCCACCAACAATGTACTGTATTGGTGGACATAATATGTATTCCAGAGTCTATACTCTGTATCTGCCGACTGTTTCCGTTTGTATGCAGAGACCCGTCCATTTGTCTATTTGTATCAAATGTGTGCCTGCGTCTCCCATCTAAATCGCTTGACAGCTCCTAATGAGCTGCCATTTTTCTGACGCTATCGCTTCCGACGCTATCACAGAACGAACTGCATCCCGCCGACGCGGGACAGATTACGTAAGTCGCTGTGACAGCTTGGTGTGTATTCACCGTGCTCACGGTGCAGGCGGCGGTATGGTACGATTTTATTATCATTATTTTTCGTTTAAAATCAACCGATGTTATTGCAATCGCGAGCATTCTATATATTTTTTTCCAACCACAATTAGAGAGCGGCCGACAGAGAGTGAGATAGACATGAAACACACGATCGTGCGCTCTTTGTCACGGAATGGAATTTCGCGATTGCAGCGCTTGTGTCCTTGGTCATTTCGTCATCTTCCCGTTTGAAGCGCTGCTTTCCGAGCGACGCTTTTATAACGCGCAAAATTTCGCCAACAAATCCGGCACCCGCGAGCGTACAGAAATGCGAACCTCGGAGGTGTGCCTGTCACAATCGTAGTTGTATCCGCCGTTTTCCCGTAATTAGTTGCTCCCTCAATCGTGGGTTTTGTCGACGATCAGCCGTTTTCGATATGGCAATTTTATCTTTCGTCGAGGTCGCTTGTCACGTGACGTTGCCACATTTCATTGTTGCCTGGATGTGAACGCATGGCCGTCGTTGTTGCCCGTAATAATAATAATAATAATAATAATAATAATAATAATAATAATAATAATAATAATAATAATAATAATAATAATAATATCTGGGGTTTAACGTCCCAAAACCACGATATGCGTTGTTGCCTGTAGCAACTCAAGTGTTTCGCTCCTAAGCTCGTCGATGAAGCTCCGATTCCCGGCATGGGGGAAGGAAACACTTGGGAGGAAGCATCGCGCAATGCAAAAAAAAATTAAGGACTAAAGAGAAGTAATACATCATGCAATCTTCGCTTCCCCCATTTTCCCGGTAGAGCAAGGGCTCCTTAATAATTTTTTTTTTCAACCACAATTAGCGACCGACAAAGGAACGGAGAGAGAGAGAGAGAGCAAAAACACGATGTTTTGTAGGGATGTAATTTCGCGACTGCGGTGCTTTGTCCTGGTGATTTCGTCTTCGTCCTGTTTTAAGTGCTTCTTTTTTTTTTCTCGATTCAATAAGTGCCCGCCATACAGCCTTACACCACTTTTTCAGTTCGTATAAGCCCATTACGACGCATACCTGAGCCCACACACACTCCATCTTTACGCAACGTTGTCGTGTATTCAGTATCTCGTCGATCCCACGCTTCGCCGCAGCGACCTTGACGTTGCATACTATGTGACCAGCATGCCAAGACTTTAACGAAAGAGAAAGTTCTTAGCAGGTCCCGAACGGGAACTCTTTAAACTACGGTGGTGGTCGTGCGTGTATCTACTGCTGTAATAATAATAACAATAATATTAATAATCATAGGAATAATAATAAGAAGAACAAGAGCAAGGAGAGCAAGAATTTCTGTTGCCCTAACCACGAATATGTACTTTGGAAGTATAAGAGGCAATACCCATATCTTATAAAGTTATGCGGAACAAAAAAATTGCCAATTTGTGTACGCTCCATAATAAAACTAATAATGCAAATAAACACAGTATCCATACAGTAAAAAAGTCATCTTAAACTAAAACGGAGTGTGAGGAAAGCGGTTTCTTAAAAATGAGCTAATATTCCATCTAAGATGGCAGAGGCCTGGATTCACCTCCCCGACATAAATTTCGCGCCAGAAGGTTACTTTTGTTTCCTCCTTCGGCATAATCTATCTATCTATCTATCTATCTATCTATCTATCTATCTATCTATCTATCTATCTATCTATCTATCTATCTATCTATCTATCTATCTATCTATCTATCTATCTATCTATCTATCTATCTATCTATCTATCTATCTATCTATCTATCTATCTATCTATCTATCTATCTATCTATCTATCTATCTATCTATCTATCACATTCGTTTCGAGCTGCTGCCTGATAGTATCTGTTGAATTCATGGCGAATGCGCCTACAGCCGTTGTCAACAGATTAGAAAGAATCACGACTGAGGAGAAATTTGCCCCGGTTCACAATCACGAAAAACAGAATAAATATTCAGCAATGCTGGTATTCGGCTGCACTGTTTTCTTGAGCTGCTACAGCATTTCTGTAAGTTGCCACGCGATGCATTATTAAGCGCACTGTGTTCGGAGGCCTGCGACAGCGCCCAAGGCCGATACGAAATCCCGAAGAACAGAGTCTGTCCTCAAGGTGCACTGATTTGTTATTTAAACGAGAATTCCCATTACATGAGAACGAATGCTCCAAAGGAACTGCCTGCACTGTGGATTGTCTGTCGTTGCTAGTGCAGTGCTTCGTGCGGGCCATGAATGCAGGCAAATAAGGTTGCACAGATGAGTTGGCACAGCAAGGATAAGAGAATACGGACAAGGAAGGAAGGAAGGAGTATAAGTGAATAAATGAAGCAACGCACACAGTGATGTTAGCTATCCCCTCCCCACCTCCTTCCTCCTTTTTTTTCTGGTACTTCTTTTCGAAGCTTTCGAGACTCTGTTTCGAGGACGCTGATTCGATTTCCGGCCAGTGGGGCCGCATTTTGGGGGGGAGCACGGAATGCGAAAATCCCGAGTGCTTAGATTCAGGTGCACGCTAAAGTACCGTAGGTGGTTAAAGTTAACTAGAAGTCCCCCAGAACAGTTTGCTTTGAAATCATGATATCATGGTTTTGGCACGTAAAACACCAGAATTTCATCTGAATTATCTCCAGATCAGGACTGGAATTGACAAAAACTTTGTGTTTGTCAGTAATATTTACCCTTTCTCAGTCGGTTTTTCTAATTACATGCCCCCTTCCCTCTTTTTAATATTTTTTTGCAGCGTAGCTGTCTTAGCCTACTCTGTGCAGTAGTAGTAGTAGTAGTAGTAGTAGTAGTAGTAGTAGTAGTAGTAGTAGTAGTAGTGTAGTCATAGGCGTGCGCAGGGTTCCCCATCAGGGGGGGGGGGGCGAAGGTTCATCGCGGCGCCCCCTCCCACCCTACTAAGTCGGTGTATGGGGCAGATTTAGCACCCCCCCCCCTTAGGTGACTAGAAGCAGGGGCGTAGCCAGGGGGGAGGGGGGTTGAACCCCCCCCTCCCCAATTTTTCGATTTTGCATGTGCATATATACACGCACACATACAAACGTACGCACGACCATAAAAAAGGACGGTTGAACCCCCCACCCCGAAAAAAATTTCTGGCTACGCTTCTGACTAGAAGGGTCAATGTACGGGGCAGATTTTGCGCCCCCCCCCCCCTCTTAGGTGATAAAGGGGGTGTGGGCCGCCCCCCTCTGCCCCCCCCCCCCGTGCGCACGCCTATGAGTGTAGTAGTAGTAATAGTAGCAGCAGCAGTAGTAGGCGCCACACAGGTCACGTGGCCAGAGGGGCAATGAATAGAAAAATAAATGAAACGAAATAATGATGATGATACTTGAAATGAAAGCAGTTCTAATAAGCTGCCTTAGTTTACCCTCACATCCACTCGCGTCCTTAAAGCTTCGCTGTCCAACGAATTGCAGACGACGGGGAACTGACTGAATTATTTTCTCTTTATTTCTGTAGCGACAGTCAACGTACATAATGACCTTCGACCGCAGCTGCAGCGCTCCGTGCCGACCTGACCCGACCCAACCGCGTGTTCGGCGCGCCTTGTTATTCCCGGGCTATTTATGACTATAGGAGCAGACCGACCGCGGTCGTCACTTCCTCATCTCGTCTCGTGTCGCATATCCGCTACCCTTGGTGGCTCATTCACGGCCACTCTCTGTGTGCCCCCCCCCCCCTCCCCATCTCTCTCTCTTCGACGGCAGCCATCAACACCTTTTCGTCCTGCCTTTCTTCTTACGCTGCTAGCAGTCTCCTTCGTTTTACGGGTGACAGGGCCGCGCTCCTGTCAACCAGATATATGGCACTGCCGTCGAGGGCATCTGTCTGATAGATATATATAGAGAAAGTGAGAGAGAAAACATCGATTTCTTGTGATGGGCGCTTGTAGCTGAGAGGTGACGCTTCGCACACGACGTCGTTATCGTTCTGGGTGATGTCAGCCCTAGATTGCCTAAGTTAGGACAGGACGTTGCGCAGCACGATGGAAGCCAGAAGCCGTGGGCCCGAGCACGTGATAACTACGCGACAGAACGCGCGCCGTGTATTTAGTGCTCGCTTCTACAGTCACGGCTGGACGGCAGCGCCGCCGCGCTAACATTCTCAGCCATCATGTCTTTCGCAAGTCACGTGCCGGAGCGATGCAGCGAGGTCAGAAACCACACGGTTACTTACGCACTCGCTTATGACGACGCAAAGGCGAAAGCCATCTTCTTCGTCTTCTTTTCCTTCTCAATCGATTGTATTGACCATCGTGACTTGTGACGTCACGATGACCTCATGGTGACGTAATGAGTTTTGGCAATCTGTAACGTCATCACGGAGTCACATGATGGTGTCACCACGTGACGAGTCACGCGAGTCGCATGATGTGTCGCCACCGTGGAGTAGGTCATGTGGGTTCATGGACGGCGCTTTGCGAGACGTTCGAGCCCCGCAAGGTCTCGCTCAAGTCTCGCGGACGAATGCGCCAACACAGCCGCTTAAGGCTTTCGGTCATAAGTGCAAAAAGAATGGCTTCGCGCCGACTTTCGCTTGGCTAGCCAAGGTTTGACGCGTGACGTGATCCTCTCTCCCAGTTTACCGCTCCCTCCGCAAAACCGCCTTCATGCAGTCGTTCTCGCTAGCCGAAACACCATTGTGAGTCACGGTAAGGGCTACTTGTGAAAAAGCGGCGCTGGCATCGAGTCACCCCAGCCGGGGTCGCTGAATCGGAGGCTGAATTATATTGCTCGAAGCAGTGGAGCACTTGAGCCCAATTTCTCTCAGCTGTCGCTGTGCGGCGTTAAACGCCGCTGAGTCGCTGATGATTCCTGCTGACACCATGGATATGGATATGTGACCATTAGTCGTCACCATCATCAGCCCATCTTGTCCACAGCAAGATGAAGGCCTCTACCAATGATCCCCGATTTGTCCTGCCCTGCGCGAGCTGGCTCCACGTTATGGCTGTAAATTTCTCAACTTTGTCACTCCAGTGACCATTTGTTGTCCTTGGCCGCGCTTCCCATCCCTGGTATCTATTCCGTCACCCTAAGTGACCATCGGTTACCGGTCCTCCTCACGACGTGACCTGCCTAGGTCCGTTTGTTTATCTGAATGTCAATTAGGACATGTAGGCACGTATGTATTATGTTGGTCCTCACTCGAGCTACAATTTTGTAAATTTTGGCCTGTGGCCCTTTCCTCGTTGTTGTGCGGGAAAAATAAGCACAACGTTATTATTAGGATATGTATGCGAGAAGTGACGTATTGTGGTGTGCCTTCCTCTGCTTTCTCGTATCTGTATCTCTGTATTCTTGTTTTTCATAGTTTATTTCGTATTTTTTTTTACGTCAGGTGGGTGGATGCGGTGTCCCTTTTAGAAGACAATTGCCAACACGCATCTTTTTCTCTGTCATGGTGTTTTATGCAACCACACAAACAACAACACCACCAACAACCATAACAGTGGCGTCTCGCGCTCGTGCTTCACCTGCCATGCACGCATCTCGCACGCGGGGTCTTATCGAAAGGCGACACGCTTGTTTGTGTGATCATCCCTCACCTTGCCCTTCGACGGCGGGGAATGTACCGGTCACAACGCGACGCTCTCTTGTTAGCCGTGCAGGTTGGAAGGCAGCCCCTTTGTTTTCGTAAACACCGGCGTCGTTCGCGGCGCTCGTATATCAGTGGTGATTGCGCCGTGTCGGTGTAAGTGCGCGATCGACGCCGACTCGAATGGCAGCGAGGTGATCGGAACAGGGACGGCGACGCATAAAGTGCTCGAATGCAGCGCGCGTCTTTGGGGCTTTGTGCGTGGATTCTACTCCTTCACGGATGAGTCGCACTCGGGACGATTGACGAAGAATCCTGATGGTTGTCGAGATAACTAGTCAAATCTAAAATAGCAACCGCTAATGAGACATTTTGGTTAGCGCGAAAGAAAGGCAGAATAACGTGAATATTTTAAGCACTTGACTGGTCGGGCGGTCTTTCGAGATCCTTTATTCACGTTCAACGAGGTTTCTAAGCACTACCAGCTGTCTAGGCGAACGTTTCCTCTTCCGCACGAGAAACTCTCCAGGCCTCAGGCTGCCACGCTTCGAATGCTGCAGACCAGGTCTTATCCTAGTCTATCAACCCTAAGTTCTTACACGGACGCTTTTGAACCGGACTGTCCCGATTGTGGCGCGAGAAGCAATTTAGATCGCATGCTCTGGCGGTGTCCCTCCTTACGGGGCCCTCAACGCCTCACTGAAGAAGAGTGGTGCTCCGAGCTAAGGAGCTCGAATCTACTACACCAGTTAAGGGCCGTCCAGAGGGCCCACGACGCGGCGGTGAGGCTTGGCCTCCCCGTCCCCACGTGGGAGCGGCCCGCGGCGCTGCCGCCCTGAACGGCTGCGGTGCTCCTCAGGACTATCTTAATAAAGTTCATTGTCTGTCTGTCTGTCTGTCTGTCTGTCTGTCTGTCTGTCTGTCTGTCTGTCTGTCTGTCTGTCTGTCTGTCTGTCTGTCTGTCTGTCTGTCTGTCTGTCTGTCTGTCTGTCTGTCTGTCTGTCTGTCTGTCTGTCTGTCTGTCTGTCTGTCTGTCTGTCTGTCTGTCTGCCACGTAGTTCGTTCCGGTTCAGTCGTAAACTTCTCAAGAGCTTCGCGAACGTCCTTACAACAATGTTACAAATGACCACGTGTCACGGGCCCGCATCCGAGGCTCTTGCAGGTGTGAAGTTCTGTGCTCTTTGTGATCGTTTTAACGTTGAACGCGATGTTCTTCGGACTAATACCTTAAGAAAATCTAGCTTAATGGTAAATTGAGTCCATCAGAGTGCAATGATGGGCTTGTTGATTGCTGTTCACAATAACTTACTTCAGTGCAGACGAGATTACGCAAAAAAGGGTCTGATATGCGCATGCTTCTTAGGTTTGCTTGAGTTGATTTAGTCCTTAGGCTCCTTGCAATGAACGCCCCGCCGGATGTTATAGCTCTTCAAGAAACCAACGTAAAAAAAGATGAACTCCGACTTCCAGGCTATGTAGGCGTTCACAGCAACGCTCGATGCACGGCGCCGGCATGTGGGTCTTTCCAGTGCACGGACACCACGCATCCGCGAAATGCTTCAAAAGCGTCATTGTACATACGAGCTGACCTACATTTCTCAGTTATTGACGCAAGTGACATATGCGATGCCGATTTTGAGTGTGCAGCTGCTGCTGTGAGTCTCAGGGACACAATTACGACTGTGGCAAGCATATATTTTCGACCGACACGATCTTCGGACATCACGTTACTGGAGTGTCTAGTATCCCGGTGTGGCCCGTCATTTCTGCTATGTGGAGACTTTAATGCTCACCATCCTCGTTGGTGTTCTCGCCCGCAAGACAATCGTGGAGTGGAAATCAATGAGCTTATTGTTAAACATGACCTGCAGACACTTAATGACGGCTCATCCACATTTGTCGGCAGAGGAAAGCAACAATCCACCATTGACCTTGCCATATCAACGAGAGATGTATGTCTTACCTGGTCACGTGAAGCTGACCCATGGGGCTCAGATCATCTGCCGATTTGGTTGGTTCCCGAACATTCTCCTAGCCGCCAGAGTGCTGCCTACAGTGTGACAAATTGGGACAAGTTCCGTCGGCTGATTGCAGGAGCACCGTCACACGACAACTTGTTCCAACTCGTGAGGGAGTGTCTACAACAAGCTACGGTACGACGACTGCGGAGCGTAGATAAACCAAACCCCGATTTGAAGCTCTTGAGGCTACGTGCTTGTCGACGACGCGCTTACAGGAGGGCGCAGCGTTCTAAAAGGAGTTCTGATTGGACGCTATATAACCGTTTAGATGCAGCCATACGGCGGCACACAAAACAACTTCGTCGAAGGAGCTGGGCCGCATTGTGTAGCTCATTGCATACGGCGAACGGTTTTGGAAGTGTATGGCGCATATTGAAGGCCCTCCGAACTCCCGAGGTCTGCAAAAATCCAACGGCAGCCTTGTGCATAACGACTGGACGGTCTCCGCAAATTCTTGCGGAAGAACTTGCCGATCTTTTCGCCTCTCCTATGTCAAGAGACAACGCAAGCGGCGCCCTGAATTCGTTGACAAGTGATAGTTCGATGACAATTTTCTGTGGTCCCCCCTGTGAGATGGATCAAGCAGACTTTACTCTCGACGAGCTGCGCCATGCGCTCAGCCTTTCATATCGTCGCACTGCTCCAGGCGAAGATGGTGTTACGTACCAAGCCTTGCGAAACATCGATGAAGCCTTTCATCAGGGTATCCTAGACGAATACAACAAAGTGTGGAGAACGTCTCTGATTCCTACTGAGTGGAAATCATCTGTGGTGAAGCCAATTTTAAAGCCTGGGCGCCCTGCACAACATCTGAAGTCATACCGGCCAATATCGCTAACTTCTAACGTTATGAAGTTGATGGAACGAATGGTACTGTTTCGTCTGGACGACAGATTACAGGAGCTCTCTTTCTTCCCTGATGTCATGAGTGGATTTCGTCGTCACCGTTCAGCCCTCGACAGCATCGCAGATCTTGTATCATCGCTGGAATCTGCTCGAGCAAGCAGGCACTCTGCGTACGTTCTATTCCTTGACATACAGCAAGCGTTTGACTCGGTACTACATAGGGCGATTATTTGCGCACTTATGACTGCGGGAATTTCAGGTCGTCTGCTATTTTTTGTGCGTGATTTTCTATCGGAGCGAAGGATGAAAGTACGCGTCGGAGAAGCAACGAGTCAATCTCGCACTGTTAATTGTGGCGTCCCGCAAGGCAGCGTCTTGTCGCCGCTTCTCTTTAACAGTGTGCTAGCTGGACTTCCAAGCCGATTACCGCAAGAATGTGACTTTCCACTAGGCATAGCGATTTATGCCGATGATATCGCACTATGGGTAAGCGGTCCGTCACACCATGGTCCCCGTCTTCGTGGAATATTGCAGAGAGCTCTGGATGCAACTTCAGAATACTTGGTGGAAGTTGGCCTGCACATTTCACCTGCGAAATCAGCCGCGATTGCTTACCACCCTAGGCAACGCGCTCGTCGAAGCATGAGCAGGCTACACCTTCAAGACACACCGATACAATGGGTACAGCAACACCGCTACCTGGGCGTAATCATCGATGATCGTCTTTCTTGGCGCCCTGCTGTTGCCTCTGTGCGGCGCAAATCGCTGTCCCTGTTCAAGTATGTGGCCGCCTTGACTGCTAGGGGCGATGGCATTGACCAGACGACAGCGCTACAGGTGTACCAATCATCTGTACTCTCTTGCGTGATGTATGCCTTGCCAGTCTTGAATGTTGCGCCTGGTTTAATGTCTCAACTGGAACGGGATCATCGTGTTGCCCTCCGAGTCATGCTTGGCTTACCTCGAGAGGCCCAATCTATTCCATTACTCACTGAAGCACACCAGTTGCCCCTAAGGCTACAAGCTGACCAGAGAGCGTTACATCATATCGAGCGCATGCACCGCGCCCCAGATGGCAAAGCACTCATTAATAGGCTGATTCGGCGCCCGCTCTCTCGCATGGGGAAAATAGCGGCTTTGTTTACTGGCATTACTGGCAATTCGGACAAAACCACCTCTGTGACATCATCGAAAGGGCACAGTCAATGCATCTTCCCCATTCACCTGTCAATTCCAGGAATACGCAAAAAGTGTGACCAACCTGTTTCGGCACTATTCCAATTAGCCCAGTCACACTTATTTGAAGAATTTGGAGATTACGTTAAAGTATTTACGGACGCATCTGTACGCAGCGACGGCCTCGGCGCTTCTGCAGCTTTCTTTTGTCCTTCGACAGACATCAGACGAGTGTTTAAAATACCTCACCCGTCATCATCAGTGACTGCGGAACTCGCAGCGATTGATGTCGCCCTTAAGTACGTGCAAGAAGGACTGCCTACATCGAAAGTCGTCATCCTTACAGACTCTCGTGGTGCCCTTAGCAGACTCACCGGAAAAGAGGCCGACAGCCCTATTCTATGCAGTATCGTAGAATCAGCCCACAAAATTCTCTCAAGCGGGATGGCCCTAGCTGCCCAGTGGATACCTTCACACGTGGGCATTGCTGGAAATGAAGAGGCTGATCGCCTCGCTTCATCTTGCAATCATGATGACTGTGACTGCCCGGAAATTTCGTCTATGATGGACAACGCTCGTCTGCTTATACGCCGCCACCTCCTAAAGCAGCACCCAGACCAGCGTGTCGCGAACGGATCGTTTCCTCCCCGTGTTCGTGGTCGTGGCTTGCCTCGTCGTTCCAGAGCACTGTTATATAAACTAAGAGTCGGTTCAGTATTGGTGCGCGAACGCTTATTCCGTCAAGGACGTGTGAACAGTCCGTTGTGTGCAGCTTGTGGCTCATGTGAAACACTTGAGCATCTTATAATACACTGTCCCGCGTTTGCTACGCAGCGGGCTTTGCTGATTAAGGAATATAAATTCCTCGGACTTAAATGCGCGACCATCGACGATTACCTCTTTCCGAGAGGTTGTGCATCTCGACGCGACCAGGCCCATCGAGCTCTGCTGACCTTTATGGACCAAACAGATCTGGCCACCCGTCTATAAGCGTTCCTTTTTTTTGTGTGTGTGTGTTTACCTATTTTTGTCCAAGTCTTCGTCAATTTTTTTTCTTCACTTACCTATCTCCTTTCCTCTTTTTCTCCTCCTAACTTCCTTTCCTCTGTCTCTTCCCTCCTCCCGAAAGAGCAGGCAGGCGTTGTGCCCCTCTTGGTGGCAGTTGCCAGCTTGCTCTCTCCCTCTTTTCTGTGTGTCCTTGTGCTTGTATGTATACAAATCAAATAAATAATAAATAAGCAGATGCGCGAAGAGAAACAAATGTCGGCTGAGAGTACAGCCTTGTCATATCTCTCTTTTAAGCTCTAGAGTTCGCGTTAAAGAAAATTTCTATGAATAACCTAAATTGTTGCTGTTGTCTTGGGCATAAGAGTTACTCACAGCCAACAGGTTTCTATTTGCCATATTCGGCAATATATAAAAAATGACCATATATGACCACTACAGCCATAAATAGCCGTTATTCGGGCCAAAATGTCCATATACGGCCATGTTCGGCCATATATCAAAAAGTCGCATTATAAGGCTCCTTACATACAGCAAAGCACTAATTACAGAAAGAAAAAAGCAGAATCAATTTGGCGAGGTTATTCTATTGGATTCCATAAGTTATATAGTCTGGTACCAAGCAAAATTTTTCTTTTCTTGAAATCGAACTGAGGGTTATCCGATGTTAGGGGCTCCATCAAAGCTTATGCGGCTCCTTCCAATGTTCGCTAGTGAGCTTGAGTCAGCAGGCCTTATGAACAGAGCATATGAACAGAGACGTAGCTTCCGCTCAAACGTCCGTTCACTTTCAAACGGAGTGCGCAGTTGGACGGCAATACGTATGTCTAAAACTGGACGCAATTATCTTTCACCGAAACAGCGTTCACGCGTTCCGTGTGTAGCGGTCTTTCTCTTTTCTTTCTCTTTTCTTTTTTGTTTCGCCACAACGCTCGTCATGGCATAAAGAGCGGAGGATGCTTATTCCTTCCGGCGCCGCTGAAAACAAGCCAATTACCCGTACGTAATTCGGGCCTCGGACACGAGCGTGACCTCTGTTAAGCGGTTGCGCGAAGGTGTTCAAGATGCGTAGCCGTTACGAAAGGTGTATACCGTAATTTCGCATCTATACTGCCCACGCGTCCATTTCTGTTTGTCATTTCTTTGCCTCGAAACCGATGCTGGTGCACGAGACGCAGGTGCCGTAGCTGAGTGAGTGAGTGAGTGAGTGAGTGAGTGAGTGAGTGAGTGAGTGAGTGAGTGAGTGAGTGAGTGAGTGAGTGAGTGAGTGAGTGAGTGAGTGAGTGAGTGAGTGAGTGAGTGAGTGAGTGAGTGAGTGAGTGAGTGAGTGAGTGAGTGAGTGAGTGAGTGAGTGAGTGAGCGAGCGAACCGTCCATGTGGGGATGGAAGGTTCGTCAAATCGGAGAATCGCTTGATTAGAGAATACAAACAAATAAATAAAATTCACGCAGTAACTAACGGTCGCAAACTGTATGTAATTGTTCGATGTCTGAGATTTTTCCCTGTCACATTTCGGAATCTTCGGAATTTCTATATTTCCCGTCCTTTGATATTCATTCTCTCACTCCAACGGACCATCGGTGTGACCTACGCATTGCGTGACCCGCCCGAATCACGTGATGCATAGACGTGCTTATACCGTGACCGTAAGACGTGACCGTGCGTAAGACGTGACCTCAAGACGCTTGGGTCACGCTCGGGCTGTTAAGACGCTTGTCTTAACAGAGAGCAGCAGCTCTCATTTGCCGTAGAGCCCACGTCCCGCAAAATTTTTGTCGCCGGCCATTGCTCCGTACAAGTGTGAACGGGCACGCTTTTTTTTGCACTTGAGTACAAACTGGTAGAATCTCGAAAACATTTCTTCAGACGCCACGTACGAGTGTCGTCTGAACGTCGAGACATCGCGAACTGGACACTGCTCACCGGTTAAGGGATTGTAGAGAGAGGGGTGCAGTGGGAAAGGGCATATTGGCAAAGCTGCAGTAGCTGGAGAAAGTGCATGAAACGCTGTTTCGCGCTAATGGTATGCGGGCATTGGAAGGAAATCCCATTCGCCGCAACCCCAGTCAAGGTCACCATCTCTCTCCGATTCCGGCCTCGATCACCGGCCGGGTGCATTCAGTTCACGTCGTCCTCTCAATACAAAACAAAATATACGAGCTAAGCTCCCGCACGACGTATAAATTGGCGCCCGAGGTTGGCTTGCATTTCATTAGACGCCACAGGTGTACAGCAGGACGTGTAAGCGCATCGCCCCATAGTCGATACCGTGGAAGCGGTCATGGACAAGCCACGCGACAGCACTCAGGTAAACACTTGGCTGTATTCAGGAGAAATGAACGTCGGTCGATGCAATGCCATAGTTTTCCAGGCTTGGTTCGCGCATGTATATGCTTGCCACTGAGAGCGCAATGTTGACTTGCAGGAAGTGAAACGAGGGTGGTGTTTGTTGTGCCCAGGTGTGATGTTTGGCAGGAAGCCAGCACTACGTAGTTAAACAATATTGAAAAGTGGCACAGGAACGGCGCTGTCTTTTGCAGTGATCGTGTTTAGCTGCTTTTGTGTACCACCCGTCGATTCGCTCAGCTGTCCCTACGTCATTGTCGCATCACGTGATGTTCGGACGGGCCGAATGTACCATGCGTAAAGGCTCACTGAATCTCTCTGCGGAGCCTTCAGCCCCGACAAATGTTGCCGCATGTTTGTCGTTAAGCTTCATCGAGTCGCTGTGCGGTAACTAAAAGGCTGAACACTGTGGGTACAAGTTTTACCACAGCGCACCCCCCCTGCCCCCATTCGACGAGTCTGTAAGAAAACTGGCTTCGCAATGGATGCAAAAAAGCATGGTTGATCCCTCCGTTATAGGAATCGCTATAACACGAAAGTATAACGCGTGTCCTTACAGAACTAGTTGAATGTTCACTGTACATTGATCTAAGCGAGTTTGCTCAATGTCTGTTGGTGTTTGACAGCTACAACACCGTTTAACGTGGATGCACCCAAGTTGACGCTGGGTGGCATATCTCCATCTCGACGACTAACGTCCACGATGAACGATTAGACAAACCTTTGTGGTAGCTGTAGTACTTAACTGTGAGAGCATAATCAGAGAAAGCGGCGTGACAGCCAGAAGAGCGTCGACTAAGGTCGCCATTCCACGGCATCTTAAAGAGTAAACAGAACATCACGACCGGACTAAAGGGAAACGCAACGCGCGTCGTGTCTCCCCTCTAGACCCAGCCGCGATTTTTCTCGGGGCGAGCGTATGCAGGGAATGCGCTGTTACAGATGCAGGCGCGCGTCGCAGAGCTGTTTTTAATATGGATGGATGGTATGAGCGAGGCCGAGGCTTGGGCTGAGGTCGCCACCTCACGGTGTGTTAAGGCATTCACAAAATTGCACTCCTGCTATTGGAAACGTGCCGAACGCGACAGACGCGTAGCAATGACGCGTTGCAGGAGCTAATCTAAAGGCCGCGGCGACGATGCATTCCTTCCCTCTACGGCTCCCAGACGGCGACACCACCCCATTATGATATAAAACTTTGAACGCAAATAAACGACGCAGGTCGAAGAAGTTTGTTTGCACTAAAAGTTTTATATAATAATGTGTTACCAGCTAGACCAGCTCGCTATCCTGACACCACCCCACCTACCAAGAGCCCCGCGAAAGGAAAGTGTGAGATATAAAAGGCGCGTTGGTAAAGCCTCCGTAGTGTGTGACCATGGCGCAGTGGATAGCGTGCCCGGAATCTGTTGTCGCGGACCGAGAGGTCGTGGGTTCGGCTCCCGTTGATGGAAGCTTTTTTTTCTTTAAAGTTTTTATTTGCCATCTTATCGTGTACATTTTTTCGGCGTCATTTCCGTGACGGAAATACGTCACGGAAGTCTTGGTGGACACCGGCATAAAACACTCTCGTGTTAAAATAAAAATGAAGTAGCATGCTGCTCACAACGGCCTGCTTTTGGTCACCTGCTCTGTCAGGCTAGACGTAGGAAGCAAACCGTTTTTGGAATGCAACACCAAGTGTTCTCGGCCGCAATTATCGCCAAAAAACGTGCATCGCCATAACCTTTCACATTAAGCGATGACATGGCCGGCCCGACGGAGTAGAGATATGGGGCTGACTTTGCGCCGTCATAGATGATTGGAGGGGTGGGTGGGGGCAGCCGCCTCTCTCCCCCTGTGCGCAAGCCTGTGGGCGTGGTTAAAGTGTTGAGTTGGGCTTGTTGATAGATAATTTCTGGCACACTGCAGCGCAAAAAACACACAGCGGGCGTAGCATGAAGCAACAATCGCTTGCGACGGCAAACTGCTTGGCTCCATCAAGTGACGGTGGTAGTAGACCAAGTACATTGAGCCTGGTGCATGCAAAAGTTATAGCGTGGACCTAGACAGAATCTGTATGCTCAGAGGGAAGAGTGGAAGGAGGATTTGTGGCGTTGGCACAGGTCCCAGGCGGTGACATCTCGGCACGCGGAACGGTAAAAGCAGGGACCGAAATAAACGGCGACGGACTCGGTCGTACATGAAGTTAACGCTGAGATAACTAGCGGTACGAGCGTCACGGAGTTGCTGAAAGACGTCGGTAAGAATGCGCGCAATATGAATATAAATGAGATCTATTAAACGCTCATTCTTTAAGCTTTAGGCTCACTAGACCTTTCTCTGCGGCCTGGATGATACCACCTAACCGTGCGATTCGTGCACGGGCGATGCCTTCTTTTCTCGCCGTCACTTTTAAGAGCATTGATTTGCATTCCTATTAAACGGCAACCCGCGCGACGTGACCAAAATAAGAAAGTTTTAGTTTCGGGACATTTCCTTCGAATGAATACTTGGGAATTAATCTTCTTTATTAGCGCGAGATCGCTTCATCTGGCAGGCCTTGGAATTCTTAGAACTCCGCACTAGCTAGTACAGCTGAAAAGAGCCAAGATTTTTTTTTCTTTATATTACGCATGTTTAATCACTCAGCTTGGCCAGCGTGCCTCCGCGACCGTTTGAGACCTTCGAAAGAGTCGATCGTTTCCTTTGCTTTTAAATTGTTCTTTTGTCCGCGAGGCTCCTACAGAAAGTCACCCTGCGGTCTTCTAGCCTAAACTGTCTAGCAGCCCCTATAAATCCTGCCCCTAAAATACCCTAGCAAAATTTAAATCCCGTCAAGTGCAGTACCTTTTCTTCATCCCACGATTTCTTTGTAACACTTCTAATTGTTTAGCGGTTTTCCTAAAACGTACAATCGTTCACTTTGTCCAAGCCACAAGCGTTCTTAAATTACAACCCTTTTTATCTCACAACGCCAACGTTCGCCGTTCCAATTACAGAAACAGCGTTCGCCATTCCGTCCACAGAAATACGCATAAGCCTCTTCCCTGCGTAGTGAATATACTGTGGTCACCTCTTTACTAGCCACATCAACGACTGGGATTCTGCGAGAATAATTGCGACAGAGAAGCGCCTATTGCCGCGGCTACCTTTAGAATCAATACACATTCAAACGACTAAAAACGCGCTTAAGCGGACGCGGAGTAATCTCCCCGAGATACACATGCGCGCTACGCGCCATCGAACACATAAATAAACGCCCCCTCTTGCACCCATCTTTAATGTGAAGGACTCCGTGGCGGCCCCGCAAGGTCACTATATATAGTTTGTATGAAAAGTATCGACAATGTTTCCGGAACAATATATGTATTATAGATATCGCTACAATGCCTCAAAAGTCTTCAAAGTAGGTCCCTTCTTTTCGACGGCTAGAAGGTTTTCCGGTAGGCGGATTCCGGAAGGTCCTTAAGCGCACACGTATACAAGCTTCTTTGCCAGCCCTTAGGGTGCAGTGATGGTGTCATTTAAGGGCGGATTTCACTTTTGACAATAGGAAATAGGCTGCTGGTGCCAAGGCGGGGCCGTAAAAGGGCTGGAATCCGTTGCGATGTCGTTTCTCGTCAGGTATAGTCCGATATCGTCGCGCCAACATAAGATTTGATGTCGTACCGCTGTTGACTAGCAAAATCAAGCTGTCGGACTCACCATTGTGCGTTCAATGTAACGTCCCAGAAGACCTGAAACACGTTCTCTGCGAATGCAGGCGATACGCATCAGAAAGACGATCTCTGAAGGCGGCCTTGCACCTTCAATGGCACTCGTGTTTAGAACTGCGGCACATTCTGGGCCCATGACAAAGCAGCACCTATGCGTTACGCGCAACGAAAGCGCTGCTGACCTCCTTGTGGGCCACAAGCCTGACCGGAACTTTGTAAACAGTGTAGTCTTTGTACGTGCGTGTGGTTATCAGTGTATACATCATAATCATCACCCAGCACCTGGAGTAGCATGTCAAGCGAATAGCCAGGCAAACACCTCCAGCTTTTCATTAAAACATTTCTCTCTCTCTCTCCCGTTCGCTGCATTTTGCGCCTGCACCGAGTCACTCGACAAGGGTTCACTACAAACACGATCTAGCCTGCGAGAACGCTCACAGGCGACTGGCGCGTGGTGCGTCTTGAAGGTCACGTCTACCACAACGCATGCGTGGTAGCGAGCACGCTGCGAAGTAATAATATATGGGGTTTTGCGTCCCGAAATCATGATACGATTATGAGAGACGCCGTAGTGGAGGACTCCGAAAATTTCGACCATCTGGTGTTCTTTAACGTGCACTGACATCGCACAGTACACGGGCCTCTAGCATTTCGCTTCCGTCGAAATGCGACCGCCGCGGCAGGGATCGAAGCCGCGACCATCGGGTCAACAGCCGAGCACCATAACCAGCGCTCCACCGCGGCGGAAAAATGCCTCAAGTACAGTTACGTCAGGAAAAAACTATTCCCTATATATTTCATACGGACCGTGTATGTTTATTTCCTACTCAACAAGGCGATCGCCTGTTCTATGTTGTCACTGTGGTTTGTTCAAGTTCTTCGATTAATTTCTTTGTTTTGTTTTCTCCACCCTGCTTCTATTCCGTGCAGTGATCTAACTTCTATTTCTCTCTCTCTCTCTCTTTTCTTTCGTCCTCGCAGAAGACGTCTCCGAAGAAGATGGTTAAACGCACCGTCATCAAGGCCTGTCGCTACGTCAGCCTGGGGGCCCTGTGCTCTTCGCCCGTCCTGGTGACGTCATTCCCCACCGAGCCCAACTTGGCGACGTCGCACCGGTCTTCCTGGTCGGCGTGGACGGAGCCCGTCACGTGGTCTCACGGCGCCCAGATGTACATGCAATAGCACCCCCCCGCCCTCCACCACTCCACGTGACACCGTGCTTATACAGCGCTTTCCCTCTGAACTGTGCGCCCCAGAACTGTACGACGACATCTCTGTATGACGTCACGTCACGCGACGTCTCCGTTATATGACACCTCATGTTCGGCTGTCAGTGAACCATAACTATACCAGCAACGGTTCATTTATAAGCTTAAAGGGTTGCAGAATAATCGTTAAACATTTGTGTTTAGTCATTGACCACCTGTCGTCCCTCCCTCCCCCCTTGCTATGTGGATCTCAGTGCTAAGAGTTATCGCGTTCTAGTACTGCGAGTTACTTCTCTCAGCGATGCTGTATACTTGTTCTCTTCAAGTCCTGAGTACACTTTCTAGGCAGCGCAGCTTCTTCTCATGCAACTTAACCACATTCACATGTAGAGAAATACGATAGTGACCGAAATTACGACAACGATGTGAGTAGTTCCTTAATTCTTTTCTAATGTTTTACACCTAAGTTATCATGTCTGTACGATATACTTGCTGCCTTCCGGCACACGTTTACTGTGATTCTACGTATTGTATTGTTCATAAAAACGTTTGCCTCGATATTAGACCGAAATGTATCCAAACATAATGCCTGTCGCAATATGTGACTTCGTGGCGTTATGCTGTCCTAATGTTGCGTTGCCCGTATATTGATATCGACAGCCTTTCTATTCACCCGCTTAAACTGCTGTTTTGGGAACCTCCTCAAAGCGCCAACTTTTTCTGTGCCTATCGCTCCTTGCCATTACCTGAGACTTATCTTTATTGCAGTTTTCATTTTTTTCTTCACAGAACTCTACTTCACGCGTCTTATCACTGCGTCATCCAAGACGCTATCTTTTTTCCTCAGTCTATTTGATGCAATGCGCGGGGCTTGGAGCGTCCTTAGGATGTGGTCGTTTCGACTCCTTATCTGTCCTTTGCACATGCGCGCGTACATTTTGCCATACTCGCATATCTACTGCAGCAAACGTTTTAATGTCTACGTGCACAGCCGTGTCATCTGCAGATAAAGCATCGCCCGGTCGTATACCGCTGCTCTCTGGGCTTAGGCTGTCAGCTTGCCTCGAAATATCGTCAACGACACCAGCCCGAAAATACAATCCTGTTGCGAAATTTGACCGAGAATAAGCAAAAGGCAAGTCATAGGTGAGAAACCTACTTATCAAGTGGTCATAAAAACTCAAGTCACTTTCAGTACCCTGAATCTTTATTGGCGAAGAACGGGTCGCGCATTATTTCTCCGAGTTCACGAAATAAGTAACAAAAAAAAAGGTAAGCATGGCAGTGTTGCCCCCAAACGAGAAGCACGGGCAGTGACAGTGATATTATAATACCGTCTATATTGTTGTAAAAGCAGCGCAACTTCGAGCACTATAACCGGCATGAAACTGTCGCACCGGAGAATAAGTAACCTGCGCTTCTTTGTCCTTGTCAAATTGCGTAAAGCTCAAGCGAGAAATCTTTTATGTGGCATAGGCCTGGCATAGAGTTTCATAATTATACGCTCTGGCGCTAATGTCTGTGGGAGCTGCTACGCATGGCGCTTCAGTGTTGCCTGCAGCCGCTTTGTCGTAAGACGAAGTTGACGAAGTTGAGCGAAAGTTCCGCTGCACAACTTCGCCACCTTGACCCTATGAGACTCACCAATTCAAATCAGCTCACAAATTTCGCAAGGAGCCGTTCTTCTATCCGAAGCAAAAGCCGAAACAAAAAAATTAAACAATGCCACAAGTGCGTTCGAAGCCGCAAGCACGAAGAGTTAGCAAATCCATGTGATAACATTGCCATGGTGGTTGATCGATCGCAGCTCCACAATTCAGTGTAGTAAATATTGCAGGAAATTATAAAAGTCCCGGAAGCGACATTGCGATAGCAATCCACAGTATACCTGAAACTACGTGCCGTGGTACCTCAAGGCTGATTTAGTGCGGGTTCACTGATACACTGCAACGGCGCCACACAATGTAAACGAGGAAGAGCAATGTAGACACGTTGGAAACAAGCACTTGCTGCTGCGCCAGAAGCATCGGCCCCTCTGAAACGACCCCTCAACGAGCACGTGATTGATGTTATGCAACTGGTTTTTTTTTTTGTATTGTTTTTCCATCACTAAGCGAACCGTTACGGTTATTTCTTTACTTATCGTATGGCCAGTCAAGTCCGCTTATGACGCATAATGTTCTTAAATGCAACCAGGGAAGGCGTGAATATCAATTCTGCCCATGGTTATCAATGAGTTGACCTATGTCACTGGTGGACATTGCACCTTGTATATGCACCTGTACACTTTCCTGCGTTTTGCCGACTTGCCTTCGCAGGGAACAGGTATGTTATCCACGTCAGAGATAAGGGTAGAACAGGTTAACTTTTGCACGTTGCTCATTTAATGCTGTTACAGTGGCGATACATTTCTCTTTTGCCTACAATAACAGACTTTGAATGGGTATTTTCGAGTAAATTGATAAGGGTTAGTACTCGTATACTAGGGTTGAAAGGTGCGAAGATAATTGCAGCAACTCCTGACGAAATCCGAACGCTGTCTAAGCTGTCCAAAATATGATGTAGTTAATAAAATAACCGCGAAATTCGCATAACTCAAAAGTGTTTTCGAATGTGCACGCCACTGTGAGGTCACCAAAATTCTCACTAGTAGCAGACCTCCCCGCCTTCATTTCCCACACATTGTGTTTAAGACATTCGAAACGAGCGCTGATATTTTAACTGGCTCACCTAATCAAGCGCTTTTGTTGATTGTTACAGCTATTATTACATCCCAATTATTTTCGAAAAATTACAATTGTTTTATTTTTGAAGAAGATGTACTGCGCCAAACATCGCTGTCGCAGCCCCTGGAAAAATTTAGCTATAATCGCCTAATGATATGTACGTAGGACGTAACACAATCTAGCAGAACGTATAACGAGCATACCGAACAAATTATGCAGCTCGTTAGCCCTGGTTTTAAACTTTACCTGATGGAATGTGCGCTATGTAGTTATCATGCAATAGTGATACACTATGTTCCTAATTGTCAAGTCAGCGCGGTCTTGTGCTGTATGGCCGCCAGTCTGTACATTTTTCCTGTTGCGAACTTCAGACGCCGAATATGCCGCGCACAGTTGAGGTCGCTGGCACGGTCTGTATATACCTGTACATAGAATACAAATTTTTCGGTTTGTATAGTGTGAAATGCATGCGTGCCGATTGTTCGGCTGCTTTTTTAAGTTTGTGTCATGGATTTGTTTTATAAGTTCCGAAACGAGCGATTGTCGATTTCTGATTTGAAGCTCGCGGAAATCTTTGAATTGCACGAGAGATTCAACTTGTCAAATTAAACGCGCGTAATTTGTTTGTTTGTTACAATAAAACTGTATTCGTGTTTCCAACATGTTTGCCTGATCTGCCTCGCTCTGCGTAAGCTGAGCACGTAAGACACGAAAACCGCTCGGAAAGAGTGGTCGTTCTAAAGTCAGTTCCTTTTTCCTGTCCGTAAGTAACCTACGCGAAGAATAAGTATTTATTCGTACGCATTGTATGGTAAGTATGAACTGCGCTTTCAAATTCAATTCCTCGGTTCACCGACGATAAACACTATTATGAGGGATAAAATTGAAAGTAAATGGCACTATTGAAGTAAAGTAGTATGTGAGAATTATCATACAAATCTATTATCATATCTAAATATAAAAGAGAAGGTTCATTTCTGATGAAAAGCCCTTTAGCAAAGCGATGCATCTGAGCCGGTTGGTGTACATGTTAACGGTTCGAAATGGCACGGTAAAAAATACATGAATCACAAAACGGAGCACACCAGCTCCTTCGTCATGTGCGCCGTGTTTTACCCGTAAATTTTCAGCATAGGGTCTCCGATCCGGAGAACCCGAATCGGAAACCGCTGACCCCGTATAACGACATCACCACCTACTACGAAACCTCGAGAGAAACAGGACCGCCACCCCAAGCTGACCAAGCGGCAGATCTCCTGGCGCCGACTCCAGACGCATTACTTTCCCTACCCGCGCGTTTACTCACATATCTACCCTGACCTCAATAGAACCCATTGCCCATTATGCGGGAAAATAGCCACCCTCTTCTCTCATATTCTCTGGAACTGCAGGGAAGACCCTACCCCGCCTAACTCTTCTCCCTCACCTGTGGCGTGGAAAAAATACTGCTGTCCAACAACCCGAGGGTCCAACTTCGGGCCATAAATAGATCCGGGGAGGTGGCCGACGGACAAGGCCTAGCAGACTACCTCCCCTTATAGATGACTCTAGGGTCAATAAAAGATTTTCCTCCTCAGCCTTTGTTCACTTGACCGGAAAATTCCACGGGTGTGATGGGAGAAGGAACTCTGGTCCGGTCGACCCCTGGTTTCCTCCGCTGCCAGAGCCCGAACCGACCAGCAGGCCTCCAGGGTCATCGCCGCGGAGGATGGCCTCCCGTTGCTCGAAAGGGGGATTAGGGATAGTGTCTACCATATGGTTAAAAACTAGCAAGCCCATGTTTCACGAAATCGGACCACAAGCTCTCCGCGGAGATGTCGTCGGTTTCTAATTCTAGGTGTAATGTTGCTAGGGATGGCCATGTGTTTGCTTGGGGACTTTAATAATAATAATAATAATAATAATAATAATAATAATAATAATAATAATAATAATAATAATAATAATAATAATAATTTGTGAGGTTTCACGAGCAAAAGCTACGATATGATTATGGGGCACGCCGTAGTGGAGGGCTCCGGTAATTTCAAACATATGGTGTTCTTTAACGTGCACTGACATCGCACAGAACACGGGCCTCTAGCATTTCGCCTCCATTGAAATGCAACAGCCGCGGCCGGTGTCGAACCCACGACCTACGGGCCAGCTAGCAGCCGAACACCGTAACCACTGCTCCACCGCGGTGGGCTGTTTGTAAACCTTCTGAGTGTGTGCTCCTCTAGTCTCCTAAGGTTCACGTGTGCTAGAGGAAAGATTATTCGATCTGTCCAGGGGGGCTTGCAGAATTTCATATTGCGCTGTGGGTCAGTGTCTCTTTCCTGGTTCCTGGTTCACTAAGGCACGCGTCAGGAGAAGCTCGGTGGAAAAGATCTCGAGCAAGCCTGCCGGCGGCTTTGTTTCCCCCACGATGTCCATGTGACCACGCTGAGTTTTGTGAATAGATCATAGGTCATCAATATATATTACCCCATACCAAAGCACATGCACCCCATACACAATGCCGAACGACGGAAAACGTGGGTAAAAGCCCATGGCCCAAACTTAAAGCAAGTGGAAGTGTTAGAATAAATTATAGTGTAATTTACAGCAATTATTTGTAATTCCAACATAAATGATAATCTAATTATTATACACTCATTAGTGCTACATTTCGTCAGAAACCGAATTCAGCGAGCCACTCAAATTGCATGTAATAGTTATCTGCTGGCAGCGAGGATTCCCCAAAATGTAAAAATATATTTGGAAAGTCCTGCCGAAACGCCTCACGTCCGACATCTCGTTAAACGCGGTACTGTCTTCACCAAAGGAATTGTGTGTAGCAAAATATTTTAAACAGAAGTGCTATAACGGAACTTTAGGCAACAAGGATGCTTGAGCCTTGATTTACCATTAGGTAAGTGTTTGTGGTCTCTTCCTTGCCAACAGTGCACAGAAATGGCAGGCAAGAGTTGCCCCTCCATAAGAGAACGCCGTGTCGCAAAGGGTTAAGAAGGATGTCGACCGCCAAAGAAGACGCATCGTAAGTAAATACTACGGGCCCCATCAGGGGGCTCGTGGCAGTGACAGTCAACCATGACGGTAGTTTACGCCACATCCTCTCCGTAACAGGCTGGCCATCGGGTTTGCCACATTGCCAGCACCCGAAGCAAACATCCTCATAGACTAGTCGATGGCCGCTGCTTCACCGCGTGCTTATTAGTTCTGCAGAAACGCCCAACAAGATAAATCTCGGTAATCAAGTCTTCAACCGCTAAAAACTCTATTTCTTATTCATTACATACTGCAGGGAGCCGTTTGGGCTCCTAAAGCATGAAAGGCTCCGGGAAGCATAACGACAGCGCTACCTAACTGTTGCATTTCAGTGGCACGAGCAGAGAGCGACATTCTTGTTTCTCTTACAAGCACTTCCGGTTTTCCGTGTACTCAGAAAATTTGTCTTAAAAAATAAAACTCGATAGTTCTGGCTCAAGTTAAGAGTCATAGACTTATAGTATACATACGATATTGGAGCTTATGCTTACTTAAGATAAGGGCTAAATTATTGTATTGGTAACCACGGAGCAAGAAGTATTTCTTCCTCCGTGAGGGTAACCAATGAAAATTAATTGAATGAGTTCATTCAAAGGGCAGACGCTTCTATTGCGAGCAGCTGGGATCGTTGCGGCACCTGGCGGCGCAGAGCTCAACCACGCGCTTCTTTCTACGTGGCCTCCGAGATTCGCTTCGGCAGCGCAGGAAACACAAAGTTGACCCAAGGAATACACCAGGGCGCACGAACGCCGAGGTGCGAGTGCCACTACACTCTTAATGATGTCCTGCGTATTGTGCCATTTATAGCCAGGACACTAGACCTTTCTCGTGTAGCTGCCTGGCTATAGCTAGCACCTTAAGCGGGATCTGTTTAACAGTGTACTAGACAGCTAAGTCAAGAATAAGGGTCACCTCCAGATTTTTGTTTCTCGCCTTACGTTCCGCAAGCAATAAAAATAATTGGGTAGCTGACGCCAGTCTGGTCCCACACGTGTTGCTTTATCTTCGATTCTCCGCATCTTGATGTACATACGAGCATTTTAGGACTTCACGTTTCTGTGTACCCGCGGTTGCCTCCGCACACGAGGTGAAATCGGCTGAACGCTCATGATAGCCAAGCAAGGCGACAAGGATGAACGGGCGCACGGAGGAATATGGCAAACAGTGGTAGGCAGCGCACGGATCGCAACCAATATCTATCTTAGATGGATCAAACGAGGGCATCCGCAGCAGTGATGTGACGTCAACTGCCCTGCGTTGGCGTCTGACCAACACCCTCTAGACTCTAAGGCCGAAGCGCTCTCCGCATTCGAAGTGCTGACGTCACCAAGTGGAGGCGGCGGCGGCAGCGGGAATCCGGTTTCCCCCGTTCCCGGTGGCCCGCTCAAACGCGGATGGATACAAGTCGAAACACGTGTCACTGGTCGTCATTAAGAAAGTCGCGCCATTTTTCTGAATAAACAAATACAATCGGCAGAAGAAACCTGCAATAACCCTATGAGAGTTATCTTTAAATGAAATATCAGCACCCAGCGAGATAACTTTCAACTCAAAAGCGCGCTATATTTAACGACGGAAGGCGAGTAGTGCGGCGGCACACCGGCACGTCAGTATGTTTCTTGCTGCCACACGTGGTACGTCGGTTCTGTCAGTGCAGTGTGCCGTTTTTTTTTTTCTAAAATGCGAGAACGTCGTGCGTGCTGAAGCGTGTGTGGGGCATTGAATTCGTCAAACCGAACAAGTGCTGTGTCCTTCAGTGCAGTAGCAATTACGACTTGAAGTGCAAGGTGTGCGTTTCTCGATTTTCCAAGATGCGGAGCTGCGCTAAAAATGGCTGCGCGCGATTTCGTGTGACAACTTCACTCCTTCACAGAACCTCAGGGTGAGTTTTCCTGCAGAATATTCTACATATACTTCCAAGCGTGATTAGAAGTACGACGGTCGCCACTTCTAGAAACGCCAGTGACGAGGATGAGGAATGGCATGACCTTCAGAGGGAAGCAAACTGTTCACGGCCTTGCTGCAACGTAGTTGCCACCGAGGAAACGCTGTAAAACATGACGGACATTATCCCGGTATTGGTGTATATGGCAGGGCATGCTGTCTACGCCGCCTTAAAGAAACTCGAGTGAGAAATGTAGAGAAGCAACGACAGTGAATAAAGAAATTTCAGTTTGTGTTGCAGAGAAGCACTGACCTCGTCAGAGCAATGGACCGTGGAAGTATCCTGCTTTTAGCGCTGTTTGTCGCAAATGTTGTCGCATATATATAATCATGCAGTCCTGGAGCAATCGTCGAAACAAGAAGTGCTTTAAAGTTCTCGAAACAGCACCAAGTGGTTACAGACCTCACCGTGGAGCTCCTAACCAACTCGTCATATTTTAATACCTGCGACGATGGACATGCTTGACAGCTGGTTCTGAAGCAAGAGTTGCAGTGCAGCACGAATCCTCTCATACAAGTCTTTAGCCGCAAGAAATGGTTTTAGAAGCTGAATCGAAATCAAAGAAGGGAAAGCTGGAAACGCTCAGCTAGAAATAGCTCTCGAAGTGCCTTTGGCCCCGCTGTAAATAAAGTTGTTCAGACAAAATGCCATTAGTCTCCCGTTCTCGCTTATAAAGCACGCTTGCGACCTGGTGTAAGATTTCTTCTGTTTCATTTTTTACCTGCCCATAAGTTTCCCTATCACTGGCAAGCGCAACTTGAGAAGGCAAATGTATGGAGCCTACGTATTTTCGCACGAGCAGTTAACCTTGCAGTTTTACTTAAGGTCGAAGAGTAGATTGTTCCTACGAATCTTTTTTTTTTATTCGAACTTCCCTGAATGCATTACGCGAAGATGATTTTCTTCGAGGTGTGACTACGTGTTCGGGCTCTTTTGTGGCCGATGTATCAATCAGTCGCAAGTTTGTGCTACCAGCCGGATGTATAACCAAGAACCGATGAAAAAAATTATGCGAAGTTCCTGGACATTTGATATATCTATTTCTGTTTACTACCGAGGTGAAATACAGGGCATAAGCTCAGCAAAACTCGGTTTAAGTGCTTGATACTCCTCAGAGCAAACACACGTCTTTTACTTATTCACAAAAGAAAGAAATATGTCAAAATTTGTGAGGCTCATTTGATTGTAAATATTTGCACGCAATTCCTTTACTCCTGGGGAGGGAATTCCTAAGCACCAAACAGGAACACTGACGAAAGAAAAGGCCAAGACAAGCGCACAGCAGACGTCCCTACGCAAGCCTTCGCTGTGTGGCGAGCAACCGCCGCCGCCGCTTCGTGACGTCACGGTGGCAGCCTTCAGGCCTTAAAGTCTAGAGGGTGTTGGTCTGACACGAAGTCCGTCGAAAAGACATGAAACGCCGAGAGAGAAGAGCGTGATAGTACATGTTAAAGAGACAGGGTGTTCAAACATGGACACAAGAGAAAAGTCAAGAGAGAGAGAGATAATAAAACGAGAGAAAGGCAGGGAGGTTAACCAGAATTGTAGCATCCGGTTTGCTACCCTACACTAAGGGGAGGGGGAAAGGGAAAGAAAGATGGAAAGGACAGCGGAGAGAAGAGCAGGCGCGCGATAAAAAAAAAGATATAAACAAAAGGAAGCTGTAGATCGGCAGTACTAAAGCCTATTCAATAGGCCACTGGCACGCAAAAAGTTCAGTAAGGCCTTAAACGATTTTCGCTGTGCAGACAGTTCAGGTCGGCATTCCAGCACTGACTGTTCCGACAGGGGTCTGTCGTCAAGGCTGGCCAACACAGCAGCTAGCGACAGTCTGTGCGAGCTGTAGCGAGGGCAGCGACAAAGAACGTGGTCTATCGTTTCTTCGCTGTCACACTGGCTGCAAGTAGCACTCTCTGCCATGCCGATTCGGAAGGCAAAAGATTTGGTGAAAGCAACACCAAGCCACAGTCGACAAAGCACCGTTGCCTCGAGTCGAGAGAGTCCGGACGGAGGCCGAAGTCGACGACACGGGTCCAGTCTATGCAGTCGTGTGTGCTGTAAACTTGGTGTGTTCCACAAGGATTTTATGTCTTCATTGGCAATCTCTCGAATTTTCATCGCAGCATCCGTTCTTGATAACAGGATGGATTCTTGTACGCCGTCTTCGTGTGCAGTTCGAGCAGCAGCGTCGGCATGTTCGTTGCCCAATATGCCGCAGTGAGAAAAGTCAAGGCACCACAAACGGCGATTGTGCTGTCTTGACTTCTCTCTTGTGTCTGCGTTTGCACGCCCCGTCTCTTTAACATGAATACTTACCAACTAGCTCAGCTCTCTGTTATTTTAGGCGTGTTTTCAGAATTTTATTTGGGGTCAAAAGTGACTATATAATGTTAGTTTCTGAATACGAAAGAGGAAATCTGCCACTGCGGGTAGCAAGGAACCAAAGCTGGAGGTGGTTGTCGATTCTAAATAGTGCTGGAACAGCACGTACCAAAATATAAACAAAGGCAGGAGGAGGTGCGTGGTGATTCTACATGTTGTAGAAACTGCTGCCACAGCAGGGACCACAAAACGAAGGATGGTTACTGTCAGTGCTGCATGCAGTGAGAACTACTACAGCAGCGGGTTCCAAAAGTAACTTGTAAATCGTTGTACAGGGTCTAAAACCCGCGCCTGGAGTAAACGTCATCAAACTCGTGCATTGCGACCAGGGCCTCGGGTTCGTTCTTATCCGGACACACCCATAATGTATTATTTAAATAGTGGCACTCCAAGTAGCGATTGCGAACTCTCTGACAATTGCACAGTAGGGAGTTATTCATTCCTTGTTCTTGGCAGTAATTTCGAGCTTACAGGCACACCGTCTTATTTAATAGAGGCCGCAGCGGTCGCATTTCCACGGAGGGGAACGTCTAGTGTGCGATGTCAGTGCACGTTAAAGAACCCCAAGCGGCCGATGTTATCCGGAACCCTCATGTACTGCGCGCCTCACAATGACATGGTGGTTCTGACACGTGAAAACCTCAGAAATGCCACTTTATTTGGGTATTCGTGTGAGCAGCTAGTCGTAGTCCGTAATAAGTCTTACGTTTTGACCTCCAAGGTGGTGCCGGTGGGAGATTTTTCCTGTGCGTTGTTGAACAATAAAAAATTCGCAGCGTGCGCGTTAACTAAAAGCCGAATTCTTCTGTCTCTCATTCCCCATTAGCAGCCATTGGCATGTTCCAGTAGGAAACGTTAGTAGAAGTAGAAGTGTAAGTGTTAGCTAAAAGCCGACTTCTTCTGTCTCTCATTCCCATTAGCAGCCATTGTTTACCTCCAAGGTAGTGCCTGGTGAGATTTCTCCTGTGCGTGATTAAACAATAAAAATTTTGTTCAAAACGCCGTTGATTGATGAAATAAACCAACGAAAGACGCCAGATGTTTTGTAAAAGCAGAACGAAAGAACGCCAGATGTTTCTAAAGCAAAACGAAAAGACGCCAGCTGCTTAACGAAAGACGCCAAATTTTTCTAAAGCAATGGTTTTCTAAACAATGAAAATTCACAGCGTACATGTAAAATTAAAGTGAGCTGCAAGTCGTCATAACTCATCGAACCTTTAGTATAAACGCGCCCGATCTCATGTCGGTGATGATGTACTGGGCAGAATTCACGGAAGATTCACGGTTTACCGATGAACCTCCGCAGCTTCGCCCACTCATCATCATTCACTCCGTGGATATGCTGTGATTTTTTAAAATGTAGATAGTTTCTGAGTATCTGCCTTTCCTTATGAGATGTTAGGTTAAGCGATGTGAAGTAATAAAAGAAGTACTTCGATCGTTAGCTTTTAGTCGGTAGTTGCGCGTAATGCTAGCTAGACACACAGATAGAATCTAAACATCGCACCAGAGCTTGCACAGTGGCTTTTGTAGGTAGGGTACGTCAGCAGTAAATGTTCACATTCGTCTTGAATGGCACTTTCCATTCTCCTACAACACCAACGTAACGGGCAGCTTTGAGCTATCCCTGAGCACAGTACTGAAAGTACTTTGTACTCTTCATTGTCCTTCATTACTCTAATAACCACATATTTGAAGCTGTTGACTTTAATTAATAGTCTGACGTATGTTCTAAATCATTCCCGCGTTCTCCTAATAAAAAAAGCCCCATGACTTGGTCATGTGTGTCATGGCGCACATGACGTACATTACATGATTTTCGTGTTATGAGCAGACAGTTATAGTAGTTAGTGCCTTCCTCTCATGTCTTGTCAGGTTTCGTAGACACCAAATTAATAAAGTGGCTGTTAGAGCTCCATGACCGGGTAATGTATGTCACGGCCTACATGACATGCATGACAAGGTTTTCGTGCTAGGATCACTTATTTATTTTATTCATAATCTCTTATCATGCCATGTAACTTTTGGTACTCAACAAGTTAATAAAGCCGCCATTAGAGCTCCATGACAGGGTCTATATGTCATGGCGCACATGACATGCATGACATCTTTTTTGTGTTATTACCAGTATTTTTTTTTTCATCTTACGCTGTTTTCATGTTCAAACGTTCGCGTTCGGTGTAGTGATGCAGAACTATCGGTAAATTGACTATTGATAGTATCGATAGTTTTTTTGAAACTATCGATAGTGTAAACAAACTATCGATAGTGCTACTATCGACAAACTATCGATAGTGCAATCGGTAGTGCAATCGTTAATATTACTAGCGATATTACTGCCACGCGTGATTATTGCTTTGTTTTGACGTATTCGTGTTCAGCCATCCACAAAGACTGTTAGCAACGTTTGACGCAGACCGTGCCGTAATGTTTGAGAAGCTTCACAATTGTTTGAGATCAGTCTGTTAAGACTACGCGCCCAATGCGAATAGTCAAGTTTATTCGAGAGCTTACGCAAGCACCAGCGATAACGGTGGAAGGTTTGATGACTGATGTATAAAGGATGACGCGTTCCACCGATGATCAGATTGCTTAACGGCTGACGACTGCTCCCGCCACTATCAGTGCGCAGCATGTAGCGCTTGTATTTGGAGTTTTGATTGTCTGGACACAAGTTCGCCCAAATAAAGAGCTCCGTATTTCACACTCTTGCTGCACCATTCTCCACCGTCACAACCACTTGACAATACTATCGATAGTGGTGTGAATAATGATGATGTTGCTGGCCGGCCATATTGCCAAAATATTTCCGATAGCCTACTACCAGCTTCGCTTAATTTGTGAGCAATTTTTGGCAGAGAAATTAATTATTTCCGCCGTAAAAATGGCGGAATATATCCATCAATAAATTCGTATCCAAAAGCAACTAGTTACATCTTACAATTAACTTACTTATATTTTTTTATTTTGAAATCATAAAATGCAATCTCAATTTGAAGCCGCGCAGTCCCACCACACGTAAAGGATTCCTTTCCGTTACAGCTGAACAGTTTGACTTTATGATCATGTGTCAGCAAAGCACTCTGGTGAAGAACACAATCATGTCATCTTTCTGGCCTTCAGCCTGCTCCTACGGCTACACTATGTACCACGCGCGCGGGGAACCAAGTTTATTCTGCAATGAGTACGCGCTGTTGATTTTATGCTATCGATAGTACCATCGAATTTCTTACTATCGATAGCGCTATCGATAGTATTTTTCACCATCGATAGTTCGATAGTGACTCCGCTATCGATAGTATCGATAGTACCATCGATAGTTCTGCATCACTAGTTCGGTGGCAATGTCTGACATGCGAAAATGGAACGCTTTCAGCGAAATGCGCGGTAATTTGGCTCAGTTTATCCCTTCTGGCGGTAGGGCTTGCACATATAATGTTTGTAACAGAAATTGGCCGCGTATCTGCGTGCTTCGCTACAAATGTCGTCGAAAGACGATAGTCGTCTCCCGGCCACTACATGAGCCCTCCTCCTCTATGTTGAATCGCCGCATCTGGCTCATAGCGTCGCATTTGCAGTGCAGCTCAAAAAAACACTATCATTTTCCACGCAGCCTAAGAAACACGAGGGTCTTTAGAATTATGTATCTATGTATTTTCTAGTAAAGGAACATATTACCTAATACTTATGTATTGATGTTGCGCCTCAGATATGCGTAACATTTTGATCGACAATGTTCACAAGTATGAACGGCGGTACCAGTTCAAGATGGCTGGGCGTTCCGCAAGTGGTTAAAATTTGGCCGTGTGGCTGAATCGGGTGACATACAGACAAACAGAAAGACAGACAGACAGACCAAAATTTCTGCGTTTAAGTTCCCCAAGAAAGACTATCGTCATTAAAAAATTACACCATCTCCCACTCAAGGGAAACATGAGGGGCTAGCTGCGAAGCAGCATTGGGGGCGCACACCAAGTTTCCGTTACGTTCACTCGGCGTTTCCATTAGTGTGTGAGGTTTGTATTTAGTGTTTGTGTTTCATTACGTAGCGTTAGCGCCGAATGAACGAGTGGCGCCGACGTTGTCGTTACAACTAATCTGAACGGGAGCGAAGCGAGAATGACGGAAGCCGACCAAGCGCATGTGCTTATATACACATGATATGGGGGAGGGAGAGGAGAGAGTGGGTTACAGGCTGTATTTGGCTGCAGCGCTGCTGCATCACGTGGGAGAAGAGGCTGCGCCGCGGCTGCAGCGCGGGGGAGGAGAGGAGAGAAGGCGACCGATCACCTGCATAAAGGATAAGAGTGGGAGAGAGAGTAGGCGCATGCGCAGAGGAGCGCGGTCGCCACCACTGCCACCGGACACAGCCCCGAGCAAAAGCTGCTTCGCATCTAAAAATGTCGTTCTTGCGTAGGCCCTGGTGCAGCTCTAAATAACGCGGTAATGATGTTCTTGTGTAGGTCTTGGTGTAATTCTCAATCCTGTGCTTAATGCAGCTCCACTGCCATGAAACCTGAGAAACTGCGTAGCACGGCATAACTAGGGACGTTCAGCGCAATAACACGGAGCCACAAGAAAGAGACGCAGACAACACATGCGCTAACTTCAAACCACGTTTATTTGGGAACGCACATGAATATAAATACAAACTCTAATCGCAGCAAGCTCACGCCTCGCTCTCTTACAAATATAGGTCTACAAGAAACATGATGTTTTATCAAGAACACGCCTACAGTCATCAACTAAGCAGGGAATCTCGCACGTGTCATCCAGCAATGCCAAATCATACAGAAAACCCAGTAAATCAAATATACAAACGAAATTACAACACATCACGCACGCCCATCTGACGAATATATGGAACGCACGCGAAATGACGCACCCATGCCGGCTGCGCAAAAAATAATAACCTTAATCTGTCGAGTGCGGCCTACGAAGGCCTGCTAAGAAACGAAAATTCTTTTTGATGAAGGAGCAGTGATGGTTGGCTCACGCACTTCGAGCCTTGTCTTTCGATAACGTAAGCCTCAGTTATTTCGCGGGTTACTCTCTCCCTGTGACGAAAAAGCACAGAGGTTTCTTTCCACATCGGACTGCAGCCACACTGACGGCTATGCAAGGCCAAATGGGTCGACGGCGCACCTTTCAACGAGCTGTGGTGCTCCCGCAAACGAATGTTGAGACAACGGCCAGTTTGGCCTACGTAAACGTGACCGCACGAGAAGGGGATCTCGTACACCACCCCTTTTACACATGACACGAACTGCATGCCATGTTTCATGGTGCACTCGCCTTTTGCATCCGCTTCCTTTCTCTCACGATGTTGCAGCCTCGGGCAAATCCCCTTCAGCTTATTTTTGGCTGAGAACACCACGTTGACATTAAAGCGCGCCGCCACTCTCTTGAAGCGGTGGGACACTCCGTGAATGTAGGGGACTACTGAGAATGGCCGGCTTTCTTCACTTCTTCCCGCCTGCGCTAGCAAACCACCTGCTCTTACGCTCTTTAGCACCCTTTCACCAGTAGCTGCTATAACCGCGTCAGGGTATCCTGCCTGTCGCAGCTTTCCTGCTTGTTCACTCACGCTTTTGCTCATCAGGTGCGGACAAGACTTCGAAATGGCAGACCGGATACATGAGCAGGCTATTCCGTTTTTTACAAGCCTAGAATGACCAGACTGGTAGTCGAGCAAACCCTTTTGTGATCTTGGTTTGTATTGCCAGCATATCTTCTCAATGCAAAAGACCAAATGGAGGTCAAGATACTGTAAAGTATCATTCCGGGGTGCTTCGCACGTGAAGGTCAAACCTTGCCCTTGCTCCCTGAAAACCTTCATTATGTCAACCATTTTTCTGCTGAAATCGGTCTTGTCGACAAAAACCAAGTAGTCGTCAACATACCGAAAGACTTTGACCGCCAGATCAAGAAGGTTACTTTGGATAGCCCTGTCTATCTTTGCCAGAAATATGGTACTCAGAATGGGCGCTACACAAGACCCAATACATACGCCAGATCTCTGAGCGAAAACTTTTCCCTTCCACGTAACGAACGTCGCATCCAGGTAGCTTCTCAGCACCTCGAGGAAACCCTCAACCGACACGCCTGAACGAGTGGTGAACGCATGTTCATCCTCTTGATCGCTGATACACTCCTTTACACTCTGTAGTAGAGGGGCCTGCGGTAGGGAGTAGTAAAGATCCTCGATGTCGAGGCTAAATGCCCTTGAGCCTCCCGAGTAGTTTTGCCTAAGAAATTCCACGACCAAGTCGGAATTGGACACCAGAAAAGGATCGTCCACAACCAGCGATTCCCCGCCCAACCCGCCCAACTCGCCGCACTTGTCTGCGTAGCACGGGCAAACCAGCAATTCACTCAGCAATCGCGCGCTTGCCGAGCAGGGGCGTAGCCAGAAATTTTTTTCGGGGGGGGGGAGGGGGGGGGGGAGGGCACCTCCTTGATCTGAAGTGGGAGTCGTGCAGGCAAATGTGATCGAGTGTCATTTTGAGCTCTGTATGCCATGGCGCAAAAAATAGCGGGGGGGGGGGGGCACGGGCCCGGTGAGCCCCCCCCCCCCCTGGCTACGCCACTGTTGCCGAGGTGGCGGCGCCCTCTCCTGCGCGGCGCGGGTAAAAGCCGGATGTTTCAGAAGCGTTTCTCGTGATCTTAGGTAAATTATGGCGATTAATTCTTGGTTATTTCTGTAGTTTATACTATTTTACACCTTGTTAGTTTATTTTGCACTGGTTTTGAGCATTGTTGCCCCTCTTTTAGGCCTGTATTGAACACTGCGTGGATGGACGACAAGCCGTGCCCTTAAAGTGCTACGCACACAGTGATACGAAGGCTGGGGGCGACTGTAGATTCTACACGTTGTGTGAACTTCTACCACAGTGGGTACCAACAAACGAAGGCTGGTGACTGTCAATTCTGCATGTAGTGAGAACTGCTGCCAAATGGGTTCCCAAAATGAAACTAAGGCTAGAGGTGGCTAGATTCTACATGTGGAAACTGCTACCACAGTGGGTACCAACAAACGAAGTCTGGCGAGTGCCAATTCTGCATGTAGTGAGAACTGCTGCCAAGTGGGTTCCCAAAATAAAACGAAGGCTAGAGGTTACTGTAGATTCTATATGCTGTGGAAACTGCCGCCACAGCAAGCGAAGGCTGGTGACTGTCAATTCTACATGTAGTAGGAACAGCTAACGCAGCGGGTGCTGAGAAAATAGCGAAGACTGGTGAGGCGAGCGTCGGTTCTCCATGTTGAGGGGAACAGCCAAAAAAACCGAGCGCTGGTGAATGGCGATTATATACGCGATGTAAGAAAACAGGCCCCGTGATGACCTCCGTGATGTACATCATCGAGAATAGTGCTAAAGCTCAAAGAGGATGAGCTAAAGCGCGTCCAGTTTGTTCGCGCCTTGGCCTGGGCGTGGCAGGACGCTGCCGCTGGCACAGCTGCCAGGGACTCCTGCGGTCTCGGGGCCCAGCCATCTCCGACAACGCGTATATCGCATTAAAATATGGCTCTTACAAATAATGCGAACACATGTGTGCCCGTACACACTGCCGACGAAACTACGCCGCGCATGTCGAGCAAAGCGGTCTGTTTACAGCCTTGAAAACGGGATATGCCCTAGATAAAAATGGAGCGAATGAAGTGTATGTTTAATATGGGACGAGGCTGCGTATATGCATTCTACAACATGCGCTCAAGCGCTGGAGTACCTCGACGGGACGTGGCCTTTCGCAGCGGGGACACAGTGCGTATGTTGGGCGCGCATGCTGCGTAGTAGAACCGCGCAGCTGTGCGATAAGCTTTGTGAATAAATAAGTCAACAGAGGGTTGGAACGACAGCTCTCTGAATTCGTTATCGGAAACGCGGAATTCGCTGATAAAAAGATGTAGATGTACAGTCTATATAGTTTAGTGGCATGCACACCAACTCTGCAAGAGTGGCCAAGGCCCGGGTACACAAAAAAAAATTCAAAAGAAATGTAAATTAAGAAGCGAGAAATGCCAGAAAAATCAACGAATGTTTGAGAAGAGGACGAAGAAATGTAGAGATATGTAAAGATAGAGTTACATTATGGAACAAGTAATAAATGAAAGACGCACTCTGTGGGATGTGCCAGGAATCGGGTACGTATCGTAATAAATATAAACTATAGAAATGGAGTAACCGAGGCAATATAAACCTGAACCTCTCCGCAGCAAGCCCGTTATAACAGAACAGAATAGAAATATAAACTAACCATGTAAGAACGAAGAAATGTGACAGAAACCAACCGATGTTTGAACACAAGAACACATACACAAATATGTCATAGATAATGACGTTATGAAAGCGAGTTATTGGACTGCATGCAGCAAAGATACAGCTTAGCGAAATCATGTTCGCACAAATTGAACTAGAACTTAGCCTCGACTATAGAGTCTTTTTGATCCTGTGCGAGACCCCTGGTTGTGATAGCCCATGGCAGTGCCTAGGGTTGAGGTCTCAAAAGAAGGTCCGTAAGCTCGAAACATTTAAATTTAATCTAAGCGGAGAGAATGGTGTTTCTTGATATCTTTCGCGAAACCGGAAAAAATTTTACGCAAGAAATGAAAAAGAAATGGGGGCTATATTGCCTTGTGTTTTTATAAAATAAATAGTTAGGTGGACGTGCCGCACCGCTTATGCGGAGGTAATAATTACAGGGCTAGAAAATAAAAAAGAGGAGAAAAAGGCAAGGAAACAGACTGCGTTTAATTTGTCATCAAACCATACCAACTTGCCCAAATATGAACCTTGCTGAGGCGGCGTTGTCAAAGAGCCCGTGTCGCAGAAATACCGGTGTCGGCGTCGGTGTCGGCGTCGTTGGTTGTGAGCAAGAAATTGTCGTTGATCGTCAGCGAAAAATCGCAGTTGATGCAAATAATAAAAATCAGAAATAACAATAAAGGGCCGTTCGAGCTGTAATCGAATCAACGCATGGCCTTTTGCGTGGCATTCAAGTGTTTTGTCAGAAAGCCACGCCTATGCTTCAAACTGCTTCGAAAAAAAGAAAAACCTATTTAAGCGTCATGTGGTGCGAGGAGACGCCTTAAAATTTGTATTATTTATGAAAACGGAAATTTGGGAAGTTGGTTTTGCATTCATTATAAAAATATTAATTATCGATTTTTTGTTAATTAGTCACGCCAATGTCATTTTATCTGCGGCAAAGTATTTGCGCCTGAGCCCGGGCCATTAATCTGCAGGACAAACAATAAAGTTCTTGCATCCATTGACACAGAGTTCGTGTGCGAAAACGATATGAGCCTGACTCAGAATTTTTATTAAAAATCTACATTGTCAAAAAAATTGGACCATCTCCCCGAAGGGAACCCTGATGGGATGCGAAGCAGCAGCGTTGCGCACGGGTGGCGTCACGGGTTGAACGGCGCTAACGCGGGTGCTGCGGTGAGCGCTGGAAGATTCGTTTGAAGCGAAACTCTGTGTAGCGTTTACTGGTGTAAACGTTTGTTTGAAACGCAGACACGGGAGGCGAGCGGGCGTTGGAGCCGGCAGCTGCGGGCGCTCCGGTGGGTGAGGGAGAGAGTGACGTACGCGCGCACCTGCGAGGGAAGCGTGCGAGGGGAGCGTGACGTCAACGCCCAGCTGCGGCGTGACCTACTTGGCACCGCTCCAACACCTGCGCCGAGGCAAGCGCGTTGCCTCGCGTTTGTGCGGACGGACGGACAGCGTTACACAGGCTAGTCAAAGAGCTGCTTCGCATCTAAAACAGCGCAGCAACACGAGGACAGAATGAAAGAAACAACAGAACGGGCGCTGTGCCATTGTTTGTTTCATTCTGTCTTCGTGTTGTTGCGCTGTTTTATAATGAATTGCATTATTGCGTGGCAGATGCTCAGAACCGCACCAGGTATCAACAAAGTGTGCAGCTGCGCAGGTGCGCACTGCGCACATTACCTTGCAGACGCGTAGTGCGTACTTCGCTAATTCGCAAAATGATGGAATATGGCATATACGCGCTTGGAAAGCGTACTTTCAGTTCACAATCTATAAAGCAGTTTAAAACGGTCAGTGTTACACGCACAGACTTTCTGTTCCTCGCGGCGCGGTTGAATTGTTCACAGAGAAGCGAAGCATAGCAGGCGAATAAGAAGACAATGCGGACGGGGTCTGATTGCGCTGTCGCGTTCCATGCCGGTCGAGGTACCTCATTTATAATCAGTGAAAATAAGAGACGGAATAGCGACGTGTGCGTAAGGGATGTGAGAAGTGTTCCGGTCATTTGTTTTCATTGCAGTTAATTACGCTTGCGACTGATATGGAGTGTTATACCTGTCTTCTACGAAAGGCGCTGGATTTAAGACCGCCGAACTTAATTAATTGCACGGAAATTAGAGGCTGACTTATTAATTTTATTTAAAGTACTGGCTTTAAGCCGTGTAAAGTAAATGGCTGATGGCGTTGCGGAGAGGAATAGTTTGCACGCATATTATATAATGTTTGATACGCAGCCTTACAAAATCAGGATTGCTGACGACCTAGATGGGTAGGTATACCACCATGAAGATGTTGCCTTAAAATCAAATGTATGTGCATGCTGCATTTATATCATAGCATACGCGAGAAAACAGTCACAGTTCTGCCTGAAGTGCGAAGAAATTAATGCGGTAGCAAGAAATTGGAATGTCAGAGGAAGAACGGCAAGCCGCTAGAAACTTGCTGCGCGCTGATCAAGCACAAATGACGCAGGAAAAGAAAACACACAAGGCGAGTGCGAACTAACAACTGTCACAGGTCGACACTTGCTGCGCGCTGCTCAAACACAAAGAAGGACGCTCGAAAAGAACACACAGGTAGACACAGGACGAGCGCGACCTACCACAGTTGTTACTTCAACGGAGAGAAGGCTCCCCTCCTTTCTGGGCTGTTGCACGGGAGTACAAAAGCTGACGTCACATCCTGGGCAGTGCATTTTTGGGGGGGGTCACGCATGTTAACAACAGCCCAGAGAGGCTTATGGCGGCTCCCAGGGAGCCTTCGTTGTCACGTTGACAAGGTCTATGAGACCTTGTCAACGAAGGCTCCCGTGACCCCCCAAAAATGCACTGCCGAGGCTGTGACGTCAGCTTTTGTACTCCCGTGCAACAGCACAGAAAGGAGGGGAGCCTTCTCTCCGTTAAAAATTTGTATACTTTGGCTCTTCTAGCTAGCCGCTCACTCCTTTCACAAACGTGGCCGCTGCAGCGAGCAAAGTGACCTTCGTGTGGTCTATAGCTTCAACGCAAACTTTGCGGTGAAAGCACAAGACGTACAAACCTCAACCCTAAAGAGATAAGCGCGTGAGCACGAGCGACCACGCCCTGTATGTCAAAGTGCAAGTCGGAGGCGCACATCCCAACTCCGGCGAAACATTAGGGAGTTTGAGAATTGGGGACCCAAGACACTGGGTCACCAAGCTGCGTTGTGTAGGGTGCTCTTGCGTTCGGAGGAGCGGCGGAGTTTGAAAACTGGGTCAAACGCAGGCGGCGTTGGGTCAAACGCACGGGGCGCCACTTGTAGCGAAATTAAAATCATGCGAGCCGCGGTCCATACTGCGTCGTTGCCCGCGCTGCGTTTGTGTCGTCCCGCTAGCGACCCAAGACGCCTTGAGGACTCACGCTAGTTTTCGATTTCTGGGTCTTGGGTCAACGCGAGCGCAAGAGCCGAAGAGTGGCTTTGGGTTCTGCGCATGCGCCCCGGCGGCTCACAAACTTCTTGGGTACCCAAGTTCCTTGGGGCCCCAATTCTCAAACTCTCTATTAAAGAGTTTGATAAGTGCGGCCCCAAGGAGCTTGGGGACCCAAGAAGTGTGCGAGCCGCCAGGGTGCATGCGCAGAACCCAAGCCACTCTTCGGCTCTGGCGCTCGCGTCGACCCAAGACCCAGAAATCGAAAACTAGCGAGGGTCCCCAAGGCGACTTGGGTCGCTAGCGGGACGACGCAAACGCAGCGCGGGAAACGACGCAGCATGGACCGCATCTCGCATAATTTTAATTTCGTCACAAGTGGCGTCCCATGCGTTTGACCCAACGCCGCCTGCGTTTGATTTAACTCATAAACGTTGCTACTCCTCCGAACACAAGAGCAACCTACCCAACGCTGCTACTAGCGGGGCGACGGCCTTTGAAGCTAAGGTCCCTTTATTTGAAGCGCGCCCTTCGCGCCCCCTCGCGGGCGATAATGAACACGATGAAGCACCTTCGATCTCTGGGTATCGCCAGCAGTAACTGGTGCATATAAATAGCTCACCGTAAGTATCGTGGAGGATGTATACTGCGTAGCGGTATTGTCTAAAGCAGCGCACTGCGGAGCAGGGTGTCGGAAAGAAATGTTTTTCCCCGCTTCCCCGCAATATGACTAGGGAGGCGCACGTGGGTAGAAGGCAAGCGCGCGCCGAGGCGCTCGAAAAACGGCTTGGCTCCCGTAATGGGGTCTATTACGTCGACGTCGCTGGACCATCACCCAGGGGATACTACACGGCGGCGGTCGTACATCAAGGAACGCAGGTGGACGGCCTCACTTTCAAAGCCACAAACTCAAATCAGGCGGAGGAGGTAGCCATCGCATTGGCAGCATCCCATCCTACATCACAACAAATAGTTACAGACTCTCGAAGAGCCTGTGAGAGCTATCTGGCAGGGGAAATCTCTCCGCTGGCCAATAAAATATTGAAATTCAGCATCAGGGACCGCGATCCCACCCCAAAACGAATAATATGGACTCCAGGCCATCAGGGTCTCCGGGGGAACGAGGCTGCAGATGCAGCGGCCCGCGCGCTTACTTCCCGGGAGACTCCCCGTTGATGGACATGAACGTCCCACACCCTTAACACGGTTCCGCGAAATTAGAGATTACTATATCGAAAAACGCCGTTTGTATCCTGCACCAGCGAAGGGACTCTCGAAAACGGAGGAGCGCGTCCTGCGGCGCCTACAGACAAACACGCTGCTTTGTCCAGCGGTACTAAAACATTACGACCCAAAAATAAGTGGGCAGTGCCAGTACTGTGGTGCAGTGGCCGACACTTACCATATGGTCTGGGCCTGCCAACTCAACCCAAACTTAACCCCAATCCCCAACCCCACCAAACAGGACTGGGAGGCGACCCTGCTCAATTGCTCAGGACTAGAGGAACAGCGAACTCTGGTCCAGCGGGCTCGGGCGGCGGCTTCGACTAATGACGTCCCGGACTAGGGATGTCGACCAGCCCGGTGGGGATAAGGGGCATCACCTGCTTCAATAAAGGTTCCTCTCTCTCTCTCGTTTCGGTTTTAGTTTCGTTCCACCGCAAAAAGTTCCGTTCCATTTCTGTTGCGGAACAAAAAAAATGTTACGTAATGGTTCGTAACGTTTTTTGTTAATGCAAGAATTTGAAGTTAAAGTAATCATAAAAAATACTGGATTTGTGATGTAGTTACTTGCTCTCCTCTTAAGAAAGTGGGACAAGGGTAAAACACGTTCTTCAGAGGAGCGGGCGTACCTGTACCACGAAATCCTACCAACTAGCACAAACCGGTATTAATTTCAGTCATAGTATTTATTTTCTCAAAAGACAAATACGAATTTTTTTAGTGGGCTCAGTGCTTTGTGTCAGGGGAGTGAGCACGATCTCAGAAGCAGCACGTCATTGAGAGTACTCTCTGATGTGTGAGACCGCTGTTTTGATAAAAAGATCACCAGGCCTGCGCGCTCACAACACCCTCTTTGCGCTTTAGCATTGTGTGATGACTGGTTGTTATTTTACTCTTCTGCCACGCCACATTACATATGTTAACACGATTTCTTGCCCGGCATGACGCCTGTATAGAGCATTTTTGCAAAGGAGTTACAAGCACAAGCGTGGCACTGTGGTGGAAGACCCGATTGCCACGTAGAGGGCGCGGGTTAAAATCCCATCCGATCAAAGAAGTTTGTTTCTCATTTATTTTTTTAGCACGAAAGTGTTTTATGCCGGAGTCCACCACGACTCCACTGACGCATTTCCGTCACGGATATGACGTTGCAAAATGTAAAGACTAACATATGGCAAAGAAAAAACTAGAAGAAAAAGTTCCGTCACCGGGAGTCAAACTTACGACCTATCGATCCCCAGAGCGCAGCGCGAAACGACTCCACCACAGACGGCACGTTATTCGACGTAGTAAAGGCGTGCTAATTATATAGACGTCAGACTCTGCCCAGGCGGCGCTGCGAAAAACACCGCCACCGGCGCCCTCATCGTTGCCCTGGCACTAACTGGGTAGTGCAAAGAGAGCCGCCCGCAAGCGAATGTTCATAGGCCGCAATATAACCCTCCTCTTTCGTTGGTGTCGAGGCGCGGTTTCCTGAAAATCAAGGACCTGGAAAGCTTCTTCCGCCAATCCACGCTTCAAAAACAAAGGAAGCTGATCAAAGCGAACTGCGACTACAATGCAAATAAGTTTTAGTTATTCCCGCGCGCTGCAACTTGCAAGTACAAGCGAGCATCACACGACACCGAGTTGGAGGCAAGCCCTCCGACACCCGTTCTCTAGAGCCTAAATGCGTTAAAATCGGGTATATACGTATGCCACAGCGATAAAGTGCCTACATACACGATCAATTTACTTAGCTATGCATCTTACGATCAGTGGTACAAAACTCGGTTCATCAGGGGCGAATGGCTCCGGCGATTTTCGCCTTTTCAGTTGCATTCTCCCTTAATTCATCTCTCGCTTCCTGTGCATTGGAGTGTTTTATTACGCATCCTCAAATGGTCACTTGATGGTCGTCTTCCGTTTGTATGCGTGTCCACTTTCGCGGGGTACAACCAAAGGCAAAACCGTGGCCTCCGAGATAGCTACGGCAACCGCGGAGGACACGGGCGAAACAAACCTGAAGGCGGTCACGACCAACATTCTGCGATTTACTTGTATGACGCACGTGGTGTCAGCTAGTTAAAACCAGAACTCTGAGCCTTCAAAACGTACATACGTCCGCGACGACCAACTCGTCGCGGTGTGCGTATCACGCGTCTCCAGTCTGCCTCTAGCTGCTCAGTTCGTGTTACACGACAAGCACGGCGGTGAGAGCCTCTGCTGAGCTTCATAGTCAAGGTTACCACGGTTTTGCATCGGGGCTACGCAAAACAACAGCAGAGCCACACATTCATGCCACCGGCTGTGGAGAACGCGGGTACTTCGCTTACCCAACACGCTCGCAACGGCCCGTATCGCCTTTCTTCTTCGTACGACAACTATGGAAATCGGTAAAACTGAACGTTGTTATTCAGTCTTTTACGTCCGTGGCAATTCACAACGCAGCAGTGCGTCTTTTGCGGAGTTTCTTCGTAGCGTGCGGAGGGCTCTCGTCTGCTGCTGTTTTCGCCGTCGTTCAGGCGAGTGATCCAGCAAGCATTTCACGACGGCTCGGTGGCGCGTCCGACTAGCGGAGAGCAATTTACAGCTCTCGTTCTGAGTGCTAAATGCGCAAACACACGCGATATTAAGCTCAATCGTTGTTTCGCACTCGCTAGTTGCACCTGGTCCCATAGGGAACCAGCGCTCGAGTTTCCGCGGTGCGGGCAGCGCCGCCCTGGTGGTCAAAGCGCGCATATGCCAGCCGCTCCCGCGGACGAGAGCGGCGGCTGGTAGAGGCGATGCGGGCGCGGATCGCCGAAAGAGAACAAAATGACGCTGCCGCTACTCTTGCGTATTCAAGTGCCACAATACGTGACAATGAGGGAGGACGTATCCTTCTACGTTTTCACTTCTAAGACGCATGAATAAGAACGGAGGCAGCGTTGCATCGAGGCAGTCAGGCGAGCAGCGTATGTTCTGCTTTTGCTCTCTTCTCAAGTGGCGTCGGACGGGCTTCTAAACCGAATTGCGCGTGTCTGCTGGATTTATTCGATAGTGAATACGGCTACCAGAGGAAACCAGGGCCAAAGAACAGAATTTAGCCGGTGTTTTGCCGCAAATAAAGCGAGCACATTATGCAGCATACGGCATGTGTAACAATTGTTTCATCTGACCAGCACCGCCAAGCTCATTCTGATGCCACCACGTGAAGTGAATGGTACGATAGGCAAGTAGTCTGCATTATTTGCAAACAGGTACTTAGAAGAAAATCTGCCTTGGATGTGTGCGGGTGCACGTTCGCCGAGGCCGCTGAACTGTTATTAAAAAATACGCACACAATGGATACTCGATGCTGAGATGCCTCCGTTTAACTTAATTTGTGCTACACACATAGCTAGTGTAATGTAACTGTCGGGGTGTTACGTCCTAAAACCGCGATATGATTATGAGAGACGCCCTAGTGGAGGGCTTCGGAAATTTCGACCACCTGGGGTTCTTTAACATGCACCTAAATCTAAGCATTTTTGTCTCCATCACAAATGCGGCCGCCGCGGCCGGGATTCGATCCCGCGAACTTCGGGTCAACAGTCGAGCACCATAACCACTAGACCGTCGGGGCGGGTTGTGCTACAGACAGGGTTCTTGTTAGGAATAAAGCAGCTTAGATTTCTGCATTCAACCGATGCGGTAAAGCTTGCTGCATTGAATGCCGTGGCGAAGTGACATCGGAATTTACGCCTCGCTAGAGAAGTTTCAAATGTCTTGGCTTTCTTCTCGTTGCTTGATTCGCTTAACGTACTCTTTTTCTTTTTTTTTTTCGCTTGCCTGTGTCTGCTTACAATAAATGTGTTTGATCAACATCGATAATGGCGAGAGTTTTACGTGCCAAACATGGTGAGATTACGAGGCACGCCGTAGTGTGGGAATCAGGATTAATTTTGACCGCTTGGGGTTCTTTAGTGTAGACATAAATTTAAGTACATGGGTGTTCTTTGTATTTCGTCCCCATCGAAATGCGGCAACCGTGGCCGGGAATCTATCCCGCGCCCTCGAGCGTAGCAGCACGACACCATACGTGCTGTGCTACCACGGTGGTTTGCTTGATCAACGTCCGCATGCGTACATACCGCGGACTGGGTATACATACCATGGCAGAAAAAAAAACGACGCAACTACCCCTTGCCTCTATTTTTTTTTTTCATTTTTACTGCAGAATTGGGCAGCGTGGTATCGACGCAGGACGGACTTAACATTGGAGGCGTGTCAGCCAGCACAAACTTGACGCAAATCCCAGCACGCAGCCAGAAAATGATGACGAGGGAGTCGCCATCGCGGCACAGCACTGTCGCTTCCACGCCGTGTCCATAGTAGTCCGCTTTGTAGAGCGTCTCTCTGTTTTCCAGTGCTTTTGCTGTGAAAGTCGCCTTCAGACAAACTTCTTCTTTCCTAAGCCATAGTGCAGCGTTACTGACGCAATGGCTGTTCGAACTGTTCGCGCCAATATCGCGGGAAGGGCGCACGCGCGTGCGCTCACCGCGATACACTGCAGCCCGCCGTCTGGGCGCGAGCGGCTGTGTTATATCGCGACTCCCCGCCAGGGGCCCTTTTTCGGCGCGCCACCTATCCAGCGCTGGTCTCCCATAGCAAACTGTGCGAGAGAGTCGGTCTAGGCACTACTCAATACTTCTCCGACAGGTGGCGCCACACATCTTGGAAACTCCAGAGTCTGACGTCTATACACCATTTGCCGGCGGCGGTACTCGGAGATCGGTACGTCACGGCCACCTGGATCGGGGCGCGCGGCGGTGTTGCTCCGGCCGTCCCATTCGGACGGAGGAGGCGTAATTGCAGAAAGGGGCGTGACCGCTCCTTTCGCCGCACCGCGGCGCGCGCCTACTACCCCTCCATTCCTTTGCGCTCTATGCGGGAAGGTTTGCGGCGCCTTCAAGATATCGCTGTAGAGTAACCGTGAGTTAGCATAGCACTTCCCCCACCCTCACAAAAAGCACAAAAAAGGATGAATGGCGGCTATCGCTATATTCTTTATTTTTTTTTGTGTGTGTGCGCCAGTCCTTGTCGTGATGATGGTGACCGAAGCGAAAACACCCGCGAGTCACATTTCAAGAAAATTGTTTTGGTGTTCTTAAGTGCAGCATATCAGTAAAAAGTATACATGCGAAGGAAAGCACGAGATTTATTAAAAACCCCTTTTTTTCTGAGTGCTTCCAGAATAGGGGAAACGATCCGAAGGTTGGTTCCGCTGCTTAAAGGAGGTTGGCGGATTTCCCTTGGGATGCTGCGGCCTTGAGTGCGCGAGCTTTACCTGCTGGAAGGAATGCCACTTTGGCGTCGAGGCAACGTAATCTTTCTTGGTGTTGACTTACAGTAAGGCACGCAGCCGTACGGCACGTTTCTGAAAAACACGGTAAATGAGGCAAGCGAGTGAAAAACTCGCAGCTACAGCTAACAGGCGTAACCTCGTGGTACGCAGACTAAAAACAAATTACTTGCCTGAAGTCAATGTGGTATGACAATGTGAAACATCTAAAGAGAGAAAACGTATATTGACGTCTTTTTTTATTGTGAAAAAGTCGCAGCTACAGCTAACAGGCGTAACCTCGTGGAACGCAGACTAAAAACAAATTACTTGCCTGAAGTCAATGTGGTATGACAATGTGAAACATCTAAAGAGAGAAAACTTATATTCACGTCTTTCTTTTATTGTGTGTTACGTATTAACACGTTAATTAGTGCAGACCGTTAGAGGCGTTTATTTCCGTCTTACATGTGCACTCTGCCTGTAATTAATTCAGATAGAGTTAAACACCCCTATAAACTGCCCGTTCACATTAAATACGACACGCACCAACACACCAGAAAAACAATTGATGCGTTTTGTTAGAACACGCACAAAAAATAAGAAAAAAAAAAGCAGAGCAATACTAGCGAGAAACGTCCGCAACCGACCTACGGCCGTCGGTAAATCGACGCTTATGTAATGTCGGGCCTTGGTCAACCCGCGAGCGGCATGCACTCGGCATCGTCGGCCACGGTGGACGGGCCTACATCGGGTGCCGACGCAGGCCCACATGAGGGCAATGTCAATCCCCAAGACCGGCCCTACATTGGTTGCCAAGGTTGAGCCAACGACAGTGCAGTTGGCCAGCGACATCAGGCCGACATTTTGCCAAGGATAAAGTGTTGCTTGGGAAACGGGCTCTTTCATGCTGTCGCGTTAAAACGACAATTCGATACCAAAACGAGAGAAAGTGGCCATTGCGCGACCGACCCTTAGCTAATTCGCAGGCGACAAGCGTCACTCATCGCTTTCGCGTTCAAATTCGCCTACATGCGGCCTGCCCTTAAATAAGAACGTCGCATTCACATCACTGTCGTATCGTGGGAACTTCAGAATGCAAAGAGACGTGCCCATATCAAAATGTTGCCTATCATCGGCAAGGAGGAAAACGACTACAGCATTATCATTACCGCAATTGTTTTCCAGCAACGTGATGCTCGACCGCAGAAGATAGCTATGCAGTGCCGACGACGACAAAATGTATTTCCTTTAGAAAGAAGCATGGCGCGCGCCGGTCCAGGCGGCCGTGGGAGAAACGATTGCCAAAACAAAGAATGAGAAGCACGGAAAATCACGTACTCGGCACAATATATGTGTCATGGCACTTATGTAGCGGCCGTGGTCATGGCACATGAACGCGCCGCGCCACACGAAGTCTCTTAAGTACGCTGCTTGGCTCTATCTCGATTGTAACATGCTACAGAGAACAACACTCACTGTGTAAAGCCCGATTAACATTACATAATAGCGTACCTTGATTCCAGTCACCACGTGCACGATGTCCAGTGTGCATTTTTCCAAACACATCTGCGGCTGTCTACGGCGCGGTCAGCGCGGCATCATTCGCAAGGGGGTAGGAGGAGAGCGCCGCGTCGCGGCGCGCGTCTGAACTACCTCAATTACAACTTTTCAAAGGGGCGCGCGCCGAATGGGACGGCCGGAGCAACACCGCCGCGCGCCCCGATCCAGGTGGCCGTGGGTACGTCAGCTTGTTTTCGTTATCATTAGCAAGATGGCGCGAAGGGTTCGAAGGGCGCGCTTCATCGCCCCGCGCGTTGAGATGAGCGTGCGCCTCTCTACAGGGCGTGGTCGCTCGTGCGCGCGCGCTTATCTTGTACGTCTTGCGCTCTCACCGCAAGTTTGCTTTGAAGTTATAGAGAGCACGAAGGTCACTTCGCTCACTTCAGCGGCCGCTTTTGCGAAAGGAGCGCGCTGCTCACAAACAAATAGGTTACAACTGTGACAGTTCGCGCTCATTCTGTGTATACTTGGGCGTTCGTTTCGTGCGTTCTCCTTTGTATTTGACCAGCGCGCTTTAACTATCGAGCTGTGACAGTTGTTAGTTCGCAATCATACTGTGTGTATTCGTTACGTGCGTCCTTTCTGCTTGAGCAGCGCGTTACATGTTTCAAGCTGCTTCCCGTTCTTTGCGGGACATTACAACTTGTTGCTACAGCAATCATTCCTTCACCCTCGGGGCGAAACAATGCACAACAAACGCTCAACTACGTCTGTGAAGACACGTTTTACTTTCGTGTTATACCGATTCCTATGACAGAGGCATCAACCATGTTTTTTTGTATCACGCGATAGCGGTCACGGACACCGGCAGCGGCGGACAACTATGGCGCCAAAATCAGCTGTTGTGATCTCATGACAGCTTTCGCTGTAACAAACTTAAGCGCCGACAATGCCCTCTCCGCTTTGGCCTACGTGACAGGCCCTAAAAAGTCCACTTGCGTTAAAATAAACATATCTGGTTGCCACGGTTTCGTTTTGTTGCGTTAGCTACACTGGCCTAGCCGAGCCAGTTTCGCGTGGATCCTCAAGAGCCGTGCTGCGCATGCGCGAGGATCAGTGATGTCACGCACCGGAGCCGGCAGCTCTCGCCGCGACTCACCGCCGTCGGTCTGCGCTTTCCAGAGGAGTGACCTCGTAGCCATGGCAGACGTATTGCCGCCGGCGCGCGCGCAGCTATTCGCCTTCTCTGTGCAGTCGCCGTCTGACGCTGCGCTAGAGCCGCTTGATAGCGCCTCTGACTGGCGTTTGCCAGTGTGGTATAGCCATGGAGAAGGAGAGCGCAAATGCTGCTCAATGGCGCAGAAGAGCGGATAAGCTTACCTTGAATCCCGAAGTAGTTGCCTGGCAAAATAAATATACATGTGCCACATAATACGTATACCGTGTGTGTGACATTGGAGCAGCAGTAAGCATGATAATCAAGCGAATCCTAGACAATCAGGAAAGCTAAGAATAATTAGCTGAACTTTTGCTAACGCTACGTTATCCTGGCATAGCCGTGCTAAGCCACAGCAACATTTTTTCGCACAATTTCAACATATATCTTTGCTTTGGAAATCCTGCCTGAGGTACGCGCTAATACTTTACACTGAGATATGCTCACAGTGCATGAGCTCAGTTGTTCTGGATTGCGAAGCTTTCTCGTGAACTGAAAAACGATTGAAAAAATTTCGCTTTCCCTCCGGAACGAAATAATAGATAAAGTTTCCGTAACGTTTTCGTTCCGGTCAAAAATATCGTTTTTTTTTTCGTTTTCGGTTTTCGTTCCGTTCCGACACACTGCTGCGCAGTGCTGAGCAGTATCGAAGATACATGTATCTTCGATACTATCTTAGATACTCTTTGGTTATCTTGTATCTGTATCGTGATACGTCTCGCAAAACAAGTATCTGTATCTGTATTTACGATACATTGAAGAATGTATTGTGTATCTTAAGATACAAGCAGTGCTGGGCAGTATCGAAGATACATGTATCTCCGATACTATCTTAGATACTCTTTGGGTATCTTGTATCTGTATCGCGATACGTCTCGCAAGACGTGTATCAGTATCTGTATTTCCGATACACTGAACAATGTATCGTGTATCTTAAGATACAAGATACTGCGATCGCAACACCGCGGTGGGAAATAATAAACCTTGTTTGAACTCCGCTTCTCAAGGTGATACTGCTCCCACTAAGCCACCAGATTAAAACTAAAGACAATGACATTGTTTATCTATCCGCCAGAATTTTCCAGCGAGGGCAAGTGAGCTCTGAGCGTCCCTATTGAGATAGCAGAGTCACGTGGTGGCGCTAGCGTCGTCTCGAGAAACGCGCGAAGTCTACGCCCAGACGAGATTTTGTTTTTACGGCTTCTTTTTTTTTTTTTTAGTTCTGTCGGTGCTGTGGCACTTGGCTCTTAGCTACTACACTGTGTCGCGTACTCCAATGCGTGCGGTGTCTTTTGCACAAATTATGATGCTGCTGTAGTGTCGTTATCAAAGTTTCTCTTGCGTTGTGCATCGTTACGAAGTCGAAAGAATGCAAGAAACGAGGTTGCTCTGCGTCTCGCGGCTTTCACACATCGGTGAATTGAAGGACTTCGTCGATGCAAGCTTGACTTACATGCAATGAGATTGACTTATATGCAAATAAGATTCTAACAGCTACACCGCCACCGGTACCGATGCTGGATTTAACATAACAAGCATTCACTTAATAGAAGCTGTCTTGGCGTACGTCTCTTTTTCTTTTATTCAATGAGTTTTCAAAATCATAATTGGATTGTTAGCGCAAGTTATTTCTAAGCTGTCCTTTTCCATCCCATACATTGCCTATGTCTCTGTATTGCTTTTTTCGGCCCTGCTTACGTCAATATGTCTTTAACGTGCTGGCAACGTAAACTCTCTGCTTTATTCTTGCTTTTGGCTGTCTGAATTATTTCTCGTACTGTTAACAGACTTATATTCTACTTAAGTTTACTGTTATGTCAAGGCAACGTTGAGATCAAATGTATAATAATCTGCGCATTCTTGGAGTATATAGTAACAAAAGTTCTGCTTATTGCTTAGTAAAATAGCGAAACTGAGTTTTGATAATAACGTAAATTATTAGGAGCCATCTCACAGATGTTAGCAAAGGCATTGGAGAAACATTGTTATACGAAATGCTCCGTTTTCTAATGAACGTCTCAACGAGTCTGTTGCTATTTTACATAGTCACTGAATTTTCTGTGGTGTTGCCTTAGTTGCCTAATTGTCAGGGCTATTAGGGGTTGCCCGCCGCGGTGGTCGAGTGGTTATGGTGCTTGACTGCTGACCCGTAGGTCGCGGTGGCCGCAGTTCAATGCCCGTGTGCTTATATTTCAGTTTTATAACACCACGTGGTCGAAATTTCCGGAGCCCTCCACTATGGCGTCTATCATAATACGGTGGTTCTGTGGGACGTTAAACTCAATAATTATTATTAGCTCTTAGGGAGTGCCGCCTGTATCGTGTTCCTGTACTAATTCGCTGTGTTTTATACAGAACCGCTTTTCTATTTTACTTAGTTATATTTGTTTTTCTTTCTTAGTCTACTCTAAATATTTTTACTTTTACTAATCACGAGGTAATCGGAGCTTAAGCGGCAATATAGTGTAAATAGCGGTGGTGTCCTGCGACACTTCATGCAACTATAGAACACGTCTGACACGTTTTCTGGGCTGCAGATGTTTCCTCAAAAAGAAAAATTGTTAGAACATCGCGCATTACTGAGTACGTCGCTAAAGAACGCTTTACGCCAGCAGATAAGTAGAAGTAATTGCAGTTTTATGTCCTCTACGTAAACAAGATGCGTCGCAAGGAATGTCGCTACCAGCGTTCTCGCTGATGTACGCCTTTCCGGTGATCGGGTATTGCGAAAACCGTGATACGTTTACGGGGAAGATGGAAGTAAACAACGGTGTTTGCACCTATTGTGCGGAGGCATCTTATTGAAGATGGCAGCCCGCTAGCTGGTCGGCAAGCAGAGCATCGACTCTACTCAATTACAAAAGCGGCAAGCAAAAACCGTTATCAGCGAAGTTGATGAAGAGCTGTCATCGTAAACAGCTAAAGCAACCCCAGTAAGTTGTTTCGGAACAAAAGTAATATACCTTCAGCAAGAAATACAAAACTTTGGATATACTAACAGACATTTCATACAATGAAAGTAAATTGCTCGCAGTTAATAAACTTTCAAGCGAACATTTTTGTGCATCGGCGTTTAGTGCTACATTACCGTATATACAGACACATAATAACAAATTTGCGAATGTATCGAAGTATCTTAAGATACAACTGGAATGTATCGTATCGGATACAATCGGCGTTGTGGTATCTTGTATCTGTATCTCAAATACTTCTTGCTTGAGTATCTTGTATCGTATCGCGATACAATTTCAAAGTATCTTTGCCCAGCCCTGGATACAAGATACTGCGATCATACCACCACCGTGCGAAGCAGTAAACGTTAGCTGAGCTCCGCTTCTCAAGCTGATACTGCTGTCACTAAGTCACCAGAATAAAGCTAAAGGCAATGACATTATTTTATCTTTCTGCAAGAATTTTCCAGCGAGGTAGGCGATAAGCTCTGAGCGTCCATATATTGGTTGAGCAGAGTTACGAGGTGGCACTCGCGTCGTCTCGACAGACAAGCGCGCGAACGTCTGCGCCCAGCCGAGTTTTTGTTTAATCGTTTTTTTTTTTTTAGTTTTTTCAGTGCCATGACACTTGGCACTTAGCCACTCTCCTGTGCCGCGTGCGGCGTCTTTCGCACACATGCTGATGCCGCTGTAAAGTCATTGTCGAAGTTCCTCTCGTGTGGTGCTTCGTTACGCAGTCTGAAGAATTGCAAGAATGGCGGGTTGCTTTGCCTGTCGCGGCTTTCACACATCAGCGATTTGAAGGATCTCGTGGATGTAAGTTTGCATTTTATGCAAGGCTTTAACAGAACAAGCATTCACCTAACAGACGCTATCTTGGCGTACGTCTGTTTTTTTTTTCTTTTATTCAAAGAGTTTTTACAATCATAAGTTGATTGTCAGCAGTTCTTTCTTTGCTGTCCTTCGTTTCCATCACCATACGTTGCCTATGCCTTTACATTCTTTTTGTGTGCTTACTTTAACGTGCTGCTAAGGTAAGCTCTCTGCTTTATTCTTACTTCTAACTGTCTGCGTCATTTCTGCTACTGTTCTTCTTCAAGGGGAATATAAGTTTACATATTGATATTCCACTTGAATTTACTGTAATGCAAAGGTGATGTTGAGCACAAATATATAATAATCCGGGCGCGCCTTGAGTGTACAGTAATGATAATTCTGATTACCGCTGAGTAAAATAGCAAAATTGAGTTTGCATTATAATAACGTGAATTATTAGGCACCATCTTAAATATGTTCGCAAAGATATTCGAGAAACACTGTTATACCAAATGCTCCGTTTTTATCATGAGCGTCCCAAACAGTCGTTTTGCGCCATTTTCCATGGGCACTGAACTTGATTGTCGTAGCTATTAGTGGTTACCCGCCGCGGTGGTCCAGTGCTTATGGCGCTTGACTGCTGGCCCGAAGGTCGCGGCAGCCGGTTTTCGATGGAGGCAAAATGGTAGAGGCCCGTGTGCTTATATGTAGGTTTTAGAACCCCAGGTGCTCAAAATTTCCGGAGCCCTCCATACAGCGTCTTCCATAATGATATCGTGGTTTTTCGACGAAAAACGCAAAAATTATTATTAGCTCTTGGGGGTGCCTCCTGTATCGTGCTTCTATACTAATTCGCTATGTTTGATACGGAACCGCTTTTCTATTTTACTAGCATATATTCGCTTTCGTTGTTGAGGCTTCCCTGAATTTTTTTACTGTTGCTACTCACCAGGTAATCGGATCTGCAACAGTGTGAATAGCGGCTGTGTCCTGCAGCGCTTTGCACAACTGTACAATACGTCTGAAACGTTTCTGGGCTGCACATGTTCTTGGTGACGTACACCTGTCCGGTGATCCGTTATTGCGAAAACCATAATATGTTTACCGGCGAGGTAGAACTCGACAGCGGTATTTGCACCATCCTGCGGAGGCTTCTTATTGAAGTTCATATGATTAGCTGACAACCCGCTTGCTGGTCAGCAATCAGAGCAGCGACTAGCTCCCATCAATTACAAAAGCTACAAGCAAGAACCGCTATCAGCGAAATGTGCAAAGGGCTGTTATGTTAAGTAGCTAAAACAACGCCAGTAAGTTGTTTCGGAATGAAACAGATATACCATGAACAAGAAGTACAAAACTTTTGAGATACTAACGGAGTTTTCATTCGAATGAAACACAATTGGTCGCAGTTAATAAATTTTCAAGTGAAAATTTATGTGCTTAGGCGTTTAATGCTGCATTATATAGATATATATTAACAAATTTGAGAATGTATCAAAGTATTCTAAGATACAATTGGAATGTATCGAATCGGATACAATCAGTGTTGCAGTATCTTGTATCTGTATCTCAAATGCTTCTTGCCTGAGTATTTTGTATCGTATCGCGATACAGTTTCAAAGTATCTTTGCCCAGCCCTGCTGCTGCGGAGCGAGGAATTGCAAATTCGAATTCCCCATCGCGCGCTTTAGCAACTTTTTTTGTTGAACTATCTTTATGGCTTTATGTATTTATATATAAATATATATATATATATATATATATATATATATATATAATATATATATATATAATATATATATATATATATATATATATATATATATATATATATATATATATATATATACATATATATATGGGACATGACGGCGGCGGCAAAAACCCGCCAAAAGTGTCCATACAATTGCCATCGCAATAAAAAATGCTTAAACCAACTACGGGGATGATATTCACACAAACTTTACGTAACACCGGCCTTTCACATTTGCGCGTTACGTGCGGCAGTACTTCAAAAGGACATTGCTGTGAAACACTTAATCAGCTTGGACTGACAAATTATTCTCTGAGAAATCAGTTGTCATTAATCTCGCCATTTTAGGTTCCTTCTTAGAAGAAAAAATGAAGGTGAAATTTTCACATTTGAATTTTTCGCGGTAACTTCAGCACCTTAATGTCGCTGTAACTTCACAGACTTCAGTCTGTTGTTTTGTTGTTGTTGTTGTTTTTTACATTTTGCACGCATTGGCTCAATAACGTTTCCTGAAACCTGCCGTGTTATCTGCGTGCCTCCTTGGAATACAACGTAATTCAATTTTACAGATCAATTTCTCTGTATACGCCCGGCATATGCCGTCGAAATCTACGACGTCACTACGAGTTGGTGCAGCAACATGAAGGGGCGTCGCTACTTGTATTAATTTCCGCGCGTACTCCTGATTACCAAGCGCCCCGCTGCCGCAAGGGTGGTTCTGCTAGCATTCAAAACGGGCAAGTTGAAAACACGAAAAAAAATCGGTTTGCTATTTAGTGTATCGCTAACATTTCTGCTTATTGTAAAACAGTCACCAAAGTCTCCATTTCGCCATATTTTTTAATGAGCTGTTCGAGGCGCGGTGTAATCAACGAACTAAACGAATAATTTGGCATTGTGTCACGTGGAAATAAAGGCAGATGATGGGTGACGTGTACGGACAGGACGAAGTTTCAAGCCTGTGCGCTTTCATTACAAAGATTTCGACGAATTGCGCACGCAAGTGTTCGCGAGCGTTGAACTTAGATATACCACTGACTTGTCATCGAATTCAAGCGTGATGATTCACCCATTGTTCGCTCATTGCCTGTCGATAGTGCCAAGCTCAGTGCCCGTGGATAAATTATTACGGCCCTTGGTGAAAAAATTCCGCAAGTAATCGCTCTAGTTTTCACGCGATCGTTCTAAAAAATATTTTCATACGTCCTTTGAGATAATCCACTGCTCGCGTGACACCGATTATCAAGGTTTGCATACTCCGTGGAACGAGGGGAAATGTGTGTCAGGGGCACGGTGTAAGAATAAGTGGTCAGGGGCGACGTGACTAAAAAATATGAAGTTCTGGCTTAATTATGATTGCTGTGAATAATAAGCGAACTCTCCGTTTCTACCCACGATCTTCATGCGTTAGCGTGGAACAAGCTATAATTAATGTGCGATGTGTCATAAAAGGTCGAAGTGTGTTGTTCTAATCAAAGTCGTTGCAATGGCATAAGTGTGATTTAGGAACAGATGTGGTAAAGTTACTTCTAAGAAGTGATTAGATTACATTACTAATTTCCTCGAATTTTTTCAAACGTAATTACATTGCATTACCAATTACAGCTGTGCGAAAGTAATGACATGTAATGGCTGGGAATTTTTTTATTATTATTGCGATGAGGTATGCTTTTAAGGCGTTGTACTTTGTATATACGTATATTAGGTGTGTGAGCTGTAAGGCTGTGTGCTATGTCGGGTATGAATTTAGGCAGTGTCTATGTAATCTCTGATCATGCGTCCAGCGCTCACAGCTGGTCGTGACATCGTAGCGAAGGCCGGCGTGCAGTAGGAGACGGGAACGTTTCGATTGTAAGCCTTGACATCTTTATATTAGACGGTAATAATAATTGTTAGCGTTTAACGCCCCAAAACCACGATATGATTAGGACGGACGCTGTAGTGGAGGGCTCCGGAAATTTCGACCACCTGGGATTCTTTACCGTTCACCTAAATCTAAGCGCACGGTCCTCAAGCATTTTCGCCTCCATCGAAAATGCGGCCGCCGCGGCCGGGATTCGATCCCGCGACCTTCGGGTCAGCAGTCGAGCGTGCACCATAACCACCAGACCACCGTGACGTGTATATTAAGACTGTGTGCATCTGCGTCCGTCAATGGCTGTGTTGGACATCACGAACAGTATCTTCATTTCGCGGACTTCTTGCTTCATTTCTGGGACACGGTTACGCATTTCAAGCCACTGCATCATGTTGCTCAGTTTCCGACAGTCAGCATAGCAGGAAGCCGTCGTTTTGGTGTGCACGAAAATACGGCATATACCCAAACAAGGAGGTGGTCATGTTTTTTGACAACGGAGGACCACAAAAGCTAATTTTCGTTGAAGCTCTTAAAAACACGTCTCTGTGCAATTTGGAAGTCACGAGCGGCAGACCACAGTCTTGCCCAAAATATGCGCAGTCGATGTGGACTCATTTATGCGATGCTTTTGCCTATAAACTGCGGTCGCCGAGTTCAGCAAGGGATGACAGCTATAGAAAATGGGCTTGCCGCCGAGAAATCAGTCAGTCAGTTTGTTTTCGTTAAAAACCTTCGGGGGGGGGGGGGGGGGTACTACATAAAGGGTGGGATGAACAATGTAACCTTAAAGTAAAGTAACAAATACATATGTTACAATTATATATACATATCTACATAATATTACACATAATTGTAATCACTTATATACACAGAAATGTGATCCTTCTGCCTTTGGGTGCAGGAAACCCTGAAGATGCATCAGTGCATGGTGCTCATTAATCGCCATTGCGGGAAGAGCGCATTACTGATGTGACCTTGCTGGGTTGTTGTCGCTAACACCACGTTCAAATCAAGTCAAAAGATTTTGTAGGTGACGGTTAAAATTAAGTACGCCGGTTAATAACAGCTATTCACTTATGTTTAAAGAAGTATATGTACCTAAAAGGAACAGCTCTCGATTAGAAATTGGACAAGCTGTGATTCATCAGTCACGCAAGTCTGCTGTCGCCATTTTTATGTAGTGTTTCGAAATCCAGCGATTGATGTTGGCGCAAAGAGGGATGCGCTGACATATTGTCACGTAGTCGTGACGTTGACGAAGGCATTAGTCGGAGTGTCCAAGATGAAACTCTTTATTTGGCCGAACTTGTGGCCGGGAAACGGAAAGTCAAACTACAGCAATATACACACTGTACACTGATAGCGGCGAACAGAGCGTCGGCCGTCGATAAACTGATCCGCGGCAAGGCGCATCGGCATTTATGCATGCGGCATCGAACATTTGAGCCTTATCGCTGGTGGCCGCGTTAGTTCGAGAATAAGCTCACCTGTTCGCGTTTGCGCGCTCCAGCCTAACGGATGATCCTAAAATAATGTGGAATGTTCCCAGACATTCTGGCGCGGTTTGCGCAACGCAGTAGCTACACGTGCAATGGGCCGGTAACATAAAACATACAAAGAAAATAGCATGTGCGGCAATATACTAGCTGGCACACTTCCGCAAATCTTCCGAAAGTTAAAAGACTTCCGAAAGTTAAAAAGACGCCAGGCGTGCGCGGAACACGCCGCACAGTAACAGCGAAAGCTAGAAGAGCGGCCTTTCTAGAGCCCGTTGTAAACTCTCTTGACAACTAATACAAATACATTTGCAGAGTATCCACTACGCCATACATAATCATATATTTTTGTGAAGTATGGAAGCACCCATTACGCCATCATTCGTCCTTCTGCGGAGAAGCGAGGTACCCGCTACATATCTGTAAGCACTAGGTTCACTTTGTTGATGCTTTGGCTGATGCTGATGAGGAATAATGGCTGAACCCTTTGTAGCGGGCGGGAAGATATAAGCCACACACTCGTTGCACAGTTCGCATTGTGTGACGCCTGGTTGCTATTTCCTTGCCAGAAATGACGCCTGTATAGGGCATTTTCGCAAAATAATTTCAAGCAAGACTGATTGACAGAAATGCCGGAACTCCGTGATCAACAAGAAAACATCTTCCAGGAACAAGTAATCCAAATACACGGGATATATGAATGATCTAGACTGGTTTCCTGTGTTTGATTTGTGTTTAAGTACGCCTGATTATTAATTTTTGAAATGTCAATTCAAGTGCAACGATTTCCTTCCCTGTAATAAAGAAAAAAAAAGCACCGGTGTGGCTTCGTGGTGGAATGCTGGACTGCCCCTGCGTCTTCTCCGCAGCTGAATGAAGCTCACTCACCTCACCTCACCTGCCACGCATAGGGCCCGGGTTCAAATCCCATCCAATGCTGGATTTTTTCCCATTTTATTTTCTTCTGATTTCACGCGACACCATTTATGGACAACGGTGGCGGCAGCGGACAACTACGGCACTACGGCACCAAAAACGGCTGTTGTTATGAGCTCGTAACGGCTTTCGCTGTGAAACGTAGTCGGTGCAGCCGGCACTCACTTTACCACTGCTGTGGCCTTTCCTTTCGGCTCTCTTCTGTCTTTCACTCCCTTATCGTCATGTGATGGCATGATATAAGCGTATGACGAACATAAATGACTGACTGTAGCATGAATATCATGACGTGCGTATGTCATGCGTCATGATTTACATGACGCGGTCTTAATTGGTGCTCTCGCGGCCGTTTCTATAATTTGATGTACACCAAAAATCGCATGCTAAGGCATGAGTGCATAAGGAACATAAATGACTGGTCATAACATGAAACTCATGTCGTACAGGTCATATACGTCATGATTTACATGACAAGGTGCTGGTGCTCTCGCGGCCGTTTCATTAATTTGGTATAAATGAAAGCTGGCTTGGCAAGACATGAGTTTACGACGAACATGAATGACGGGTCAAAACATGAAAATCAGGCTATGAATGGATGCCATGCACTCATTTACATATATGAGATGGTCGCAGTGCTCTCGCGGCTGTTTCAATAACTTGATGTATAGTAAAATTTTCATGGCCTGACATGAGTATATGACGAGCAGAAATGACGGGTCGTACTCGTAACACGAAAATAATGAAATGCTTGTCATGTACGTACGTCATGATTTACATGACACGATCTTGGTGCTTTCGTGGCCCTTTCGTAAACTTGGTATATACCAAAATTGGTATGGCATGACATGAGTGTATCATTAAATAAATGACAGGTCGTAACATGAAAATAATCCCACACTTGCCGCGTACGTACGTCATGATTTACATGACAAGGTCATGGTGCTCTCGCGGCCGTTATATATACCAATATCGGCATGGCATGAGATATGACAAACGTGACAGGTAACGCACAGTATATACAAGAATATACGCTTCATTAGCAAGGCATATACTAGAATTTACATATATACATGCGTGAGATACATATGACAGTGTATGGTGTGTCATGACATGAATGTCATTGATTTGCCTCAAAGCCAAACAATTCGGTGTTTGCAGCTCATCGCTGACTGCTTCGCATTACGCGGATTCCTACAGCGCGCGGTATCTGCCGGATTTTACCGCAGCAATGCTACCATGGTTACCTTGAGCAGGAGCGTAGCTAAAGATTTTTTTTCAGGGGTGGGCGTAGGGGGGGGGGGGGGGGTCAGCCACCCTTTATGCATTTTCGTGCGTGTGTTTGTATGCGTGGTGCGTGTGTATAATATACACATGCGAAATTGAAAACTGACCTTGAGTGCACTATTATCAATGTAATCCTACAAGCGGTAGCGATCTTGACGTGCTGTCGTCTCTAGGTTTCAACCCGATATTCTGCTTGTAGGAGCAACTTGCCTCGTCATTATTACGTCTTGGCCCCTTGCGACACACGCATTATGATCGACCGTTATAAATGCGTGAAATTCATTAATTTGATGCCAGGGTACTGGAGACTAAATTTAAAGCAAGTGGAAGTGTTAGAACAAATTACAGCGTATACGCAATTAATTGTAATAACAACGCTGCAATTAATTGTAACGGCGTAAATAATTATTTTAATTGCGCCTGGCGCAGCATAGCCTCAGCTGCTTTTGTGCCATAAAAAATCGAATTAACAAAGAAAAACATAAATAGTTATTTAATTATTGTATAGTCAGCCATGATCTATTTCTTCGTAAGCCGGATTGAACGACCTACTCAAATTACATGCAACAGTTGTCTGCTGGCAGCGAGCATTCCTAGAAAAGTAAAAGAAAAAAATCTTGAAATTCCAGAGAACCACCCCACGTCCAACGTTTCGCTAAACACAGCACTGCCTTCACCAAACCCATCGTGTGTAGCAAACTATTTTAACCAGAAGTCATATATAGGAACACAGTGCAACAAGAATGCTTAATTTACCATTCGTTCAGTGTTTGTGGTGCACATTTCTGTGCACTATAGTGCACAGAAATGGCAAAACTAAGTCACGTCTCCAAATGAGGACGACATGTAAAATGGTTATTTCAGTGAATCTGCATAGACCTGCAAATATAAAATAATCGCCATAACTGCAACACTCTATGTCTGTGATGGCATAGCATAAGGTTTTCTCCCTAAGCTATCGCGAACCAACATTTGTGATCTAGAGACCGAGCTCAGTAAATTATGTCTACATCTGACGTGTGGTAGCCCATAATAATTCTCAAAATCATTTAGTAGTGGTGAAAATCATTTAAGAGTGGCCCCCACTCATGTGTATGGATAGACATGACTGGGACCATTGTGACGATAAATTAACAGTATTTATATTATGATGGGAGTTTCGCGATAGCAGTTACTTTTTAAAACAAAAGAAGACCACCCCTAATGGTTTAATTTCAAGCAACAACCCAACCACTGGCCTCGCCACCGCGGAGTGGCCGCGCGCGCCATTCCTCCATGCCGCGCGCCTGCAAAGCGCGCCTGAGGGCGGCGGCGCCGTCTGGTGGGTGGATCCGGCATTTCCAGCGCCGACCGCTCACGACAGCAAAAAAAAAAAAAAACCTTTCTAGCCGCTTCACAAAACGCAGTCACGGAAACGACTAAGAATGGCCCCCACAGACATTCACCCATCCTCCATGCATTCACCACATTCACGTTCGAATTTTCTTCCTCCATGAACTTCAAACAAGCAAATCTACTTATATCTCCATCTTAACAACCTTATCGTATTCATCTCTCTACATGTTTCCTAGTAACACATACATTGGCCCCCTGTCGGCGCGTCTCAAAAACACTGCTTCATCCGCATCAAATCCAAGATGTCGCTCTCGTGAAGGCTTGGTTCGCGAAGGTAGCGAAGGGAGCTTACCAGTCATTCGCCATGAAGACCGTTCTCATGGTAGCGGAGAAGCCGGCGCTGGCACAGTCGCTGGCGGCCATCCTGTCCAACGGCAACATGAAGCCCAGAAAAGGCATAAGCAGCGCCTGCACGGTGTACGAGTACGTCGGAAAGTTCTACAACGAGCCGGCACGTTTCAAGATGACATCGGTGTGCGGTCACGTCATGACCACCGACTTTCTCAGCAAATACAACAGCTGGGATCGAGTGGACCCCGTGAGTTACGCCTAGCATTATCATTGTCTCACTCGTTATTCGATCTCGCCATAAAAATTTAGAAGGAGACCGCTACAAACTTCCCACGACGCTGGGTTAATCGAGTCGTACATACCTGTTGCGATTACGCGATGCGATGCTTGCACTGAACAAAGTTAGCGAGCGAATGAATGAATTTGTAAATAAAGATAACATCCGTCTGGGGCCAAGTTCGTGTGACTTCTTTCTCTTTGAGGAACGTATCACCGTGACCTCCGGAAATACTTCCGAGAGGTGGAAATATAAAACACAGCTGTCACAAGGGCTCTTGCGATGTCGATCGGGATCGAATTTTTCAATCGCGATTGACTAATACGGGAGCTTGGTGAAGTGAGCCGGCGTGTATCGTATATTTCAATCGTTTAAAGCTCTTGAAGATGCTGATTCGGATAATCAAGTTACTAGATAGAAACTAGCGGTCCGAATTATTTATTTACACGCTTTCAGCATTTGCCCAATAATGAGCATTAGAAATGCAGGGGGAATATTATACATATGCAGAAATATATACAGTTATGATATTAAAGAAATACATCTATATATGACACTCGCCGTAGTAGCTTAACGGGTAAGGTGCCGCGCTGCCAAGCTCGAGGACGCGGGTTCGATTCCCGGCGACTGTGGCCCCATTTCAGTGGGGGCGAAATGCAAGAATTTTTATTTAGATTTTAAGTGCGCGTCGATGTGGTGAAAAGTTATCCAGGAGCCCGTCACTACGGTTGCCTCATAATTATGTTGTGCTTATGGCATGTGATACCCAGGAATCATTATTATAGATTAATTAATAAAATATTTCATTAGACCATTAAAAAGCATAAACTGAAAGTGACAATCTTACACCATGCAATCTGAAGCAAACAATTTTTGTTCCAAACAGACAAATTTTGTGACTAAAGTTCTCAAATACAGGTGCCATTGCTGCAACAATATATTCCAGTCGTGCACTATCTCATGGAAAAATATCTGCACTTACTTTGTTTAATATCGGTTTGTACTTTAGTGTGCTTAGCGATTTGTACTTAGTGTGCTTAGTTTACTGCTTATTTGATGCAGCTGTCAATGCAAGTCATGAACAATTGCCATTTTAATGCAGAGAAATGTTGACTGGCGATGAAAAGTGTGTCTTCGTTGTGCTATGACAAATTGCACCTGAACTCTGTTGATTGCATACCTTACTTGTGTGCTCTGTGTTCCTTTGAAGGCTGAACTCTTCAACGCACCCACGGAAAAGAAAGAAGCAAACCCGAAACTGCAGCTGCCAAGATTTCTTGAAAAAGAAGTAAGTCAAACTAAATCTCCTATCAGAACCCGTAAAAGCTTACCAAAAAAGCCGCCTGAGGCCACTAGAAATTGAAATCAGGGATCGCACAGGGGACCTTATTTCTACTTTTTAATTTAAGTGGGTTTATGAAAGGGCCCCTCAACCACTCCGAGTTCAAAGAAAAGAGATTGGTTTCTTTCTTGCCTTCGCTACCCTTTCTACAGACGCTATTTCCTCCTCGCCCCTTATTTCTTCGTAAAACATGTGGACAATGTCAGCAATAAGCGTTTAGCCTATCAGGATTTCGCACTTTTTGGCTACATGCTGTTATCTCTGCTTGCACAGTCGAAAACGCACAAAACAAAGTGAAATCAGTGGATCGCGCACAATATTCATGCGAGACATGGCAGAAGGGCCATATGACTACGTGGCAAAGCACACTAGGAGACAATTCCCAACCGATATTCTCGTATATGGACCAATCGAGAGCTTATTTCCTCATGACGTCTCATGAACAGACAAGAAACGCCAGGAGAGAATAATACTCTCGTTCATTGCATTCTAAGAAGTTGTTTAGTGCCCCTTTGAAGGATATAGGAAAATGAGAGTGCAAGGAAAAACAAATTGGCACTGATGAGATACACACCCGCAACCTCCGCACCTGCAGAGGCTGTAGGTTTGTATACCATAAGTTCCTCACTTCAGTTAAAGCTACAAAAAAAATGTCCGCTATGCTTTCCTTGGCTTCATGAATATGTACTGTGATTCTGTCTAATAGAAATGGGTCCTTCGATCAATTTCCTTCTTTTGTACATTGTTTCTTCTTTGACGTGTTTTAGGCACAGGGGTGCGACTACTTGGTGCTGTGGCTAGATTGTGACAAAGAAGGGGAAAACATCTGCTTCGAAGTCATCAACATCGTCAAGCCCTTCCTGCGGAAGCCCGCCTCATACAACCAACAGGTGCGCACCCGAATGCCCAAAACTGCATGATAGATGTATAACCAGCGGTCTGTATAATGCTTTGAATGTGGGGTAATGGGAATGTTTATGAAAAAGATGAGGAGAGAATTAGTCTTTTTTTTAAATTACTCTGAATTTCGTATGGATGGGAATGAATTCACCAGAAGCTCAGTATCTGTTGCTTTTTCCAAAAGCAAGTTCTATACACAAAGTGGGTCTCAGAGTTGCCAGATGCTGCCAAGCTAACTAGCAAATAGCAATTCCGAAAGAAGTCAAAAAAAGAAAGCATATGAATTATGCAAAGAAGGCCAGAAGAAGCAGTAGTATAATAAATTTTTTAAGTCTTGAAAATATTTTTAGTTATAATAAAGAAGTAGCTTAAATGCAGAGGGAAGGTAAAAAAATAACATTAATTATTTTGCATGGTGACAGATATGCGCAACTATGAAGGAGAGCGCATATTAGCATTTCAGCTGTCTCCAGGGTAGTGTCCACTCTGTTCATTGCGCGTTTGTTTTCCAGTGCATGAATAGCGTTGAATATCGTGGGTACAGCGCAACATCAGTAGGAAAAAAAAAACGACACACAGGAAAGCGCGCTGTTTCCTGTGTGTCGTTTTTTTTTTTTTTTTCCTACTGATGTTGCGCTGTACCCATGATATTCAGCATGAACCAACTCGCCCAAATCAAGCTGTTGTTGCTGCGAATAGCGTTAATTGTCGACTCCCCCAACATATGTTTGATTTCAATGCACAAAGGCATTGACAAATGCACTATTGGCAAACACGACGAGCACGGAATTAGACTAAATTTGCAGGAAATATGCTTGTGAGCCCAAAAAATGTGACAAGTGACTGAAAAATTTGTCTCCGATTGCCTTTCATAGTAAGCTCGATTGGTAGAGCATCAGACGCTTGGTTCGAAGGTTGTGGGCTTGGATCCCATCAATAGAAAGAGCGATTTTTTGTCCACTTTAATTCATCTCAATTTACATCACAGTTACCGTATTTATTCGAAAATTGGTCGGGCACGAATATAGGTCGACCCCTACTTATAGCACTCTACGAGAAATAAAAAAAAATATTCGAAAATAGGTCGACCCATGCTTCTTTTTTTTTAGAAACAGGAAAATTGAAACATACCACACCTTTATTTACAATTATCTTAGCGCCCTAGTCGCTGCCGGGAGTGTCATGTTCGTCAGATGTGCAAGGAAGGTTGTCGGATTCTTCGCAGGCATCCTCGGCATCCCAAATGACGTCGACTTCGCTGCCATCGATTGCGTTGGAAATGCAGCACTTTTTAAAGCCAGTCACGATAATTTCCGCTGGCAAGTCTTTCCGCGCGTCCTTCACCCACGTCGCAACTTCATTGAGGGAAGCCCTTCTCGCGGCGTCCCGTCGGTGTCATTGCAGCATCCTCCTTCAAGCCACTCTTTGTAACTCTTCGCCACCCGGTCCTTAATGTAGCCGGGACGTCATACCTAGCGGTATGACGACCAGGTCTGTTGGCCTTCTGCAGGGCCTCCTTGACGCCCGGAGCCTCAGTTCTTTTTCAAGAGCGTCATGCCTGCCAGTTGCTGGGCCGCGAAAAGCACGACGCTATCCATTGCACGCGAACAGTCGGTCCCGCTGCTTCCGCCAACCCCTAATCAACTTTTACGTCGAACTCACGCTGAGCGGCACAATTGCTGGAATTCTCGGCAAAAAGTATCACTTGACGCTTGAAGTCAGCTGTGTAGCTCTACCGACGTGACACCGTCGCAACCGCGCATTTGCAAATGCGAACCGTCACGTCAGATCAAACAACAAACAAAGAGTGAGGCCTTAGGCCAGTGCCAGTGCGGCTGCGCGTCGGCAGGCAGCACGGCTAGGGGGCTAGGGACTTCACGGCCTACCTAGGGAAATCACGGGTTCCAGCGCAAACATGGCGGAGCGGCTGCATTTCGCGGGGGCTTTGAAAAGGCGGTAGCAAAAATAACTTTTTTTTTCTTAGTTGCTTAGTCGGAAAAGGCGAACGGGTACGGTTTTTATACCAGATTTTATGGTATATAATGTGCGTATGTAGCAGGAACTGCTTGAAGAACAGCAGGCGCGGCAGTTGAACGCCATAGGTGCGGTGCTTTTGGTCGCTTTGATCGCGAATATAGGTCGAGATTCTTTGGTCACGAATATAGGTCGATAGCTTATTATGGGCAACATTTTTGGGAAAAAAAGGTCGACCTATATTCGAATAAATACGGTACTACACTACAGTTAAAAAAAGACAATTAACGTCACCTTCACTTCAGTTCAATTGGTTGTGTGTAACAAAAATTCTGCAAGCAGCTTGGTGAAAGAAATCAAAATGGGAGTGTCTAGCGTTACGTCTAGACGTAACGGTACGAGCCGTTGCAGTTACGTCTGGACGTAAGAATAACGAGTCTTAAAAGTTACGTCCAGCGTGGCAATACAAATACAGCCCGTTAGACCTACCGAACCGATTGGCCTCAGTGGCGCAGCGGCTAGCGTGCCATGCTCGGAACTGCGAGGACGTTGGTTCGAATCGCGCTGCCGCTGGTTTTTTTTTTTTTTTTTTTTTTTTTTTTTTTTTTTTTTTTTCTCAGGTGTTGCTGAAGTTGCCAGAGAAGCGCGACGCGGCTCTTGGGTTACGTACGCCTCCGCCTGCCCCGAAGGGGCAGTCTGCGCGGGCTAAACAGCGCGTGGCCGCGATAGCGGCCAGTAGCGCGTGACCGTGACCCTGCCAACCGGCCATTGAGCGTTAGCGAAATGGCCGCACTCGCGAAGCGAGGGCGAAGCCACGATTAGGTTGCCGCGCCCGAAGGGCGCAGAGGGCCTTCACTGAGCAACAGGAAAATAATGTACTCACGTTTGTGGAAAGCCACATGACTAGAGTCCCTAGATTTTCCCTGCTCTTCAACAGGGAAAAATCTAGGGACTTTAGTCTGGACGTAACGATAGCGGTGACTACAGTTATGTCTGGACGTAACCCTAGCAACAGCCAATCAAAATCTGCTTATTATGAGTGGAACTGGCAACTCTGATCCTAAAAGCTTTAAGGGGTTAACTGAAATTGCTGTGAGTGGAGCTGTAGGCCACTTTGAATGTCTCATCAACTGTAGTCTCGTGTGTGTTTGTTTTGCAGTACATTTTCCGAGCTCGGTTCAGTGCCATCACCGAGAAGGACATCAAGGCAGCCATGAATCAATTGGTGGAACCCAATGAGAATGAAGCGAGGTCTGTGGACGCAAGACAGGAGCTTGATCTCCGCATTGGCTGCGCGTTCACTCGTTTCCAGACTAAATACTTTCAGGTAAGCGTCTTACTGTACTTACTGCTCGAAAGGTCTGCAGACAGTGGTAGCGCTTCGTGGGTGTATTAAGTGCAGTAACGTATGTGCTTCATTCCGTCGTGCCAATTGTTATCTGGGCTTGGACTAACAGTGACGAAATGTAATTCATTGGTTTATATTTTTGTGCTGACCCTTTCAGACTTGACCTGTGAAGAACCATCTGTAAATGTGCCAAATTTGCGCAAAATTATTTCAAGGCACTCAATATTCTATTGCAACAAAAATAGTGTCATTATACGTCGATTTAGATACTTTATGGTAATTAAACTTTATTTAAATGTAATTAAATATCTATTTATCTCGATGCCATTCGTGTTCCGTTTTTGCACAAATAGAATCAAACCTCAGGCTAGAAATATAGGGCTATTTCATTACCAGTTCCGTTCATTATGAGCTAAGAAAAATGATACTTTTGACATGGCTGACAGATAGCAGCACGTCGAACGACTCTTCGAACATGATATTGCCTTCGCCCCGCCACGGTGGTCTAGTGGTTATGGCGCTCGACTGCTGACCCGAAGGTCGCGAGATCGAATCCCGGCCGCGGCGGCTGCATTTTCGATGGAGGCAAAAATGTTTGAGGCCCGTGTACTTAGATTTAGGTGCACGTTAAAGAACCCCAGGTGGTCGAAATTTCCGGAGCCCTCCACTACGGCGTCTCTCATAATCATATCGTGGTTTTGGGACGTTAAACCCCAGATATTATTGATATTGCCTTCAGCGAAGTGGTCAAATGCCGCATTACACAGAAAAACGAAGTTAAATGAAAGCATTTATTACGCAGGAGGTTCAATGTATCTTGCTCTTTCTTAGCTACTAGACGATGCAACTAGCAAAAACATGTTGTGTGCACAAATGTGTACAAAGCGTCTCTAAGGGTTAATGTGCATGGACTGGTGGCCAGTGCCACATGCATCTATTGATACTATATGATGCCAGTGTGTGGCCATCCCTGTACATGCCTCTAAATCAAACGTGGCTGTGGTGCCTTCGAAAGGATTACCTAGAAGGTTGCTTTCACAACTCAAATCGTTGCATCCAATACTGAAGATGGATGGTGCAATCTGTACTGTCGGAATTTCTTCTTCCAGATAAGCCATTGCTTGACTTAAAAAAAATTGTCGTGGTGTTTTGCTGACTCATCGGGAAATTCAGAGTAAAATCTGCCATACGTGCCGTCTCTCTGAACCTTCTTGCGAAGACCAGGAATCTGAGGCTCACTTCATGATCTTATCATTGTTGCATTAAGTTTGACAAAAATGTACTCTGTTCACGAAATTTTTTAAAGCGTTGCTAGGTGAGCGAGCTCGAGATAGTGAGAAAAAAAATTTGCATGCAGAAAAGAAAGCCTGAACTTTCTGGCATTAACCACATAAATCAGAGAGGTGCATGCTTTGAAAAAGTTTATAGAGAGACAAACCTGAAGCAGGTGAAATCAGCAGTGTCTAAGGGCTTGAAAAATCTGTGTCACCTAAAAAGTTCTGCGTCATTCTCTGCTGTTTCGTGTTGGCTGCTACCCACTATGGTAGCTTAGCAGCTATGGTGTTGTACTGCTAAGCATGAGGACGTGAATTAAATTATTGGCCTTGGTGGAAGCATTTTGGTGAACTTACAAAAACACCCATCCAGTACTTAGATTTAAGTGCAGTATGTTAAAGAATCCCAGGTGATCAAAATTAATTTGGAGTCCCCCGATATGGCATAATCATATCATGATTTTGGCATTTAAAATCGTAGAACGTAATTTTATTTCAACTTGGCTGTTACTTGTGTGCTGCATTTTACATTAAGTCATCATAAATAAGTGCATACGTGTGCCACAAAAGGTTTGTGCCTGTGTCCCCATGACTTTACCAATTTCTAGGTTCACAGTTTTGCATGTATGATTGCCACAGCATGGAATGATGCTCTACTTATTCACTGATGCATTATTCCTACTTGCAGGGAAAGTATGGAAACTTGGACAGCGCGTGTGTGTCGTTCGGCCCGTGCCAGACACCGACGCTGGGCTTTTGCGTTGACCGACACGACAAGATACAATCATTCAAGCCCGAGCCTTACTGGTTCCTCAGTGTGCAGGTGAACTATGTGTACTCTTTTTTGTTTTTCTATTACACAATCTTTAAGCTGGCCTCAAGGGAAAAAAATAAAAAATCTTGCGAGTGTGTGCTACTAATCTGATCAGATTACAGCAGGCTCTCAATAATTTTGACTTGTGGGCACCCCTAAATTTTGTTTGAATTATCAAACGTTTTAATGACCAGATGTAAGCATAGGTATGGCTCCGTGCAACATATCAGGAAAAGCTGAAACGGCAGATTATCAAGTACATAGCTGCCATATCGCTTTTTTTTTCTACTCATGACTTTGAAATCCTTGATTGACTTTCAAGATCAACTGGCTTGATGTTTGGCTGTTTTAAAATGAAGAGCACAAATCTACAACTAAAAGAATCGGAGGCATCTAATATTTCTAAATTAAGAGAACGGACTGAATGTAGCAGTTTGAATTTAGCAGCTCTTAAATATAGCGAAAACATCGCAAGCCAACCAAAAATTTGAACGTTGTTTCAATTCACTTAGAGCATTAACTATCAGAGTTTTGATTGTCGTCAGTCTTCAGCATACATCAGACGGCGAAATTATTTCTCATGCCCTTCGGAATAGCCGGGGGTCCATTTGTCAGCTGCTCTTAGTGATAGTTTATCAATAATGCGACGTGAACATTCTCACCGACGTTTTCGTCATTTGGCGGCCACTCGGTCCAGTCAGCGAGGGTTGTGGGTAAAAGGAGTTGGTTATAAAGCAGTAAGGGGTTAGCTAGGCAGTTGCACAGAATTTTATAAAGATGATTGAGACATCCTTCTGTGGTACGGTAGACTCTCTTTAAACAGAACCTGAAGGGACAGGGGGAATATGTTCTGTTCAACAGGAGTTCCATTTACTGAGAAATGAACAGGAGTGGAAAATTGAAGTATGGATGCAATCATATTAGAAGCCCTTGTTCCATCTAAGCAGCAATTCTGTTTAAGAGATTTTCATTTACTAAGAGCCTATCATATCTCCGTTAACACAGCCGTATTCAGATAAAATATAAGAAGGCAATACATGCCCTGCCCAGACGTCCAAAGGACGGCAGCCATTTGCCTCTGCGACTAAAGAAATAGTCCTACTCATGTGCTTGGCGGGGTTTTCTGGTGGTGGTGTCACCGACCGCAAGTCTTGTGACATCATTCCAGAACACACGCTTAGTAGCGCAAGCTTGCCTGCATCCATCTTTGAAGAGGGAATGCCACTGCCGTCTAAAGTTGTAGCCACTACACATCTTTAAAGCTAGCGTGATATAACCGCAAGCATGTCAGTTTGCTCTTTATTTGATACTATTGCATGCCATACTAAACCTTAATTGAGAGCAGACCAAAAGCGATCATCGGGTGCCTAACCTTGACTGCAGGTCAAACTGACTAACGAGCAGACCATGACTCTGGACTGGGAGCGGGGAAGGATATTTGACCGGGAGGTGGCCATGGTGTTTCTCTCGCAGACCACCAACATCAAGGAAGCTACGTAAGGCATCTGCATGTTTCTATTTCTTCACATTTACAACGTGGGATCCGCTATTCCATTCGTGCTCACGCCTCGTCGTCCAAGAATCGACTGCAGCATGACAGTGCTGCGAGTGATGGTGTCCGTGCTCCACGGCCTCCTAACGTTAAATGGCAAAAAAAAAAAGAATTTAAGCCACATAAATAGCCTAGCTTCAGATAGTGTAGATGCAGAAAAGACAGCATGCAAAGTCGTACGTTTGAAATAGGAGCATTGCGAACATACGACAGTAGTGATGCGATGGCCTTTTTTGATACACTCAAACCTCATTATAACAAAGTCGCATCTGCCACGAAAATAACTTCGTTATATCCGAAAATTCGTTATAAACGTTTATTTGTAACACTGTAGCTATGACAAGACTATTCTTCTGTAGCGAAGCGTTCGAACTTGGTAATGGGTCGTCCTCTCGAGCACCTTCTAGTGGGTCGCCCTCTTCGGCTCTTTTCGAAGAGAACGCAGCTCGCGCTGAGAGTCGGCCCCGCATTGACTGTTGCTGTATTGTCGAGTATCGCTGCCGCTAATAAACCTCTTTATACTTCATTTACTTTGTTATAACCGATAATTCGTTATATCCGTGTTCGTTATAACGAGGTTTGAGTGTATATCGTGGCATGAGTTAACAGAAATACACCTGCGTATACGTCAGTAGTCTTACAAAGCATGAGAGCCCTTATGTTGCTCATTCCGGGTTTTGAGTGAAAACGTGGGTTCTATCAAACTCTTAAATGGTGTCAGTATGCAATGCAGCTTTGTTGCTTTTCCATAGAGCGGGCTAATTGCAGGAACACTGTCATGTGGCATGTATCTCAAGGATGCAGATTTTAGTGTTAAGAATTCTGTAATGATTCGCAAAATATAGATCCATATAATTAGTAATTTGCAGTAAGTCTCCCAGTAGCATATCTAAGAAGATCTACTGGGCAGCTATTGCTCAGCTTTGACAGTAATCGTTTGATGGATTTTGTTAATTTTAAATGCGGAGCATTTATTTGGCATGCAGCACTGAAATCATTCAAAACTTTTAGTCGTCGTTAGACCACCCATTTTTCATTATTTTTCTGCTAAATATGACCTTAAAGGGGTTCCTACAATATAAGGAGGTGTTAATGAAACAGAGACAATGTTGATGTACCTGTGCAATGATTAGTAAGTACTGTAGTATACATTCATCACACACGCATGTTTTGAAGGAGTGCGGTGTAATTGCTAGACTTTGGAGACATATTTCTGTGATGTCTACTGGTAATCTAACCTCTTTATGTAATTTTGGTATTTCTTGAGTGATTAGTAACCTCACTGCAGGCTTGGCATCAAGGACATAAATGATTATGAAGTCGAAAACTGCCCATTGCTCTAACCCTTGCTGTGCCTTATCGCTGAGCAATGGTTGTTCTGACACATGTATCACAGGTATTCTGACTTTAGAGTGGTCAAGGCAGGCTTAAATTAATGTTAACTAGTTTGTCTCCTAATTAATTCTGCGCTGTTCTCACGGAAAGAATGCTTTGCATCAGTCCTAGTATACTACAGTGAAACCTCAATAAAATGAATACACAGATAAGAAATTATCGGTTATAGCGAAGTAGATGTAGAACAGTCCTGCCTTTAACACGGTGTTACGAATGTACGCTTACGAGGAATTTTTGAATTTTTAGTGTCACATGTGACTTTGCTACAATGGGCTTTGACAGTGTACAATAATTCATATAATTGAAGTTTGCTGCGAATCTTTTTTTTTTTATTTACTTTGCTTTGTAGCATAACGGATGTCACTCAGAAAGAGAAGAGCAAGCCTCGACCCGTGGCCCTCAACACGGTCGAGCTGATGCGCATTGCCAGCTCTGGCCTGGGTATGGGTCCGCACCATGCCATGCAGATCGCGGAGCGTCTCTACACCCAAGGCTACATCAGCTACCCCCGAACGGAGACCACCCAGTATCCTGAAAACTTTGATCTCAGGTAGGCATAGGCTGAACTTACTTTGTCTTGGGATACCTCAAGAGGCACTTACTATGACGTTATTTACAGTGTAGAAAGCCTAAGATAACGAAGATTAATTTGGCACTCGCAGTATGATGATGATGTAGTGCTAGTAATTTATGGCAGAAGGACGAAGTATGGCCTTAGCGCACCATATCAGTGTGTTTCAATGAGCCACTCATGACCAGCGTAATTTCAATGAATAACAGGCGCCACGAAAAGCTAGCAAAAATAACCGTTTCAATATGTAAGCTTCATCATTGTTGGCGAAGAGTTTGTGGGAGCTATTTGTCCGTAATAACATTGCCACCTTAAAGGGGCACTAAAGAGAAACAATGAATTGGTTTAGATCGATGAATTGTGCTCTGAGAACTCTAATGTCGTTAATTTTGCCATCGTATATTATTAGTAGAGGAGAAAATCAAGTTCAGAGTTTCATTTTTAAATTTAGCGCCGAAATCTCCCCGCGTGACGTCACAGGTTGCAAAGTGTATTTATCGCATTTTGGCGCCATTGGCTCAACAAAATTACCCCAAACTTGGTATGTAAAATCTATGGCCCCCTCAGAGAACAATGTACTTCATTTTTACCGATTAGGTACTACGTAGTCCCTAGCAGGCGCCGTCAAAACATGTGACGTCACGGCGAATAGGTGCAGAAACTTCAAGGTGGCGTCGCCACCCGCACTTTGTTTTTGCGTGTTTTGTCGCTTACTAAGTGTCTTCTCGCCGCAAGCGTGGTGTTTTTGGTATCGTGAAAGAGTACTTTACTAATATGAGACAAATCGTTTTGCTCTTTAGTGTCCCTTTAAGTAATAAAAGAGGAATAATTAAACAGATATGAAGATGACATGAATTAAAGAAGTAAAAAATGGGGATACCACACGAATTGAACCTAGGACCTCTTGCATGGAAGCGTGATACTGTAAACATAATGCCGTGGATGCATGCATTGATAAGGTTGATAGAACTCCCTTTTTCAGTGCTTTTGCATTATGCCCAGGATAATAACAATTGTAGTATAATAACATTGCAATTAAAAATCAAGTACCCTCAGTTTCCCTCATGTCGTCTTGATGAATGACTGCAAGAGTAACACAGATGAATGCCCGATAAGCAATACAGTAAAACCTCGTTATAACGAAGTTGAAGGGGGAGTTGTAATTACTTCGTTATAACCATTAGTTCGTTATAGTCAATATCCATTTCTACCGACAGTTAGCACGCAAGAGAGGATGTACTCACCAGCAAATCTCACAGCAGCCCGCCACGCAAATGAAAAACTGCCGTCGCCGGAGAAAAACTAGCAAAAGAAAAAAAAGAAGAACAGCAAAGAACTGCTACTTCATTCACGCCAAACTCGGCACACCAGCTGGTGGCTCACTTAGCAGAAAAAAAGTCTTTAGTAGACTTCTGCCGTGTCTTCCTCAGACGGATGATGGCTTTTTCGGCCGCTGCCGCTATGTCCAGTCCGTCCTCGCCGTCATCGTGAGCGCCGAAGAAGCGGCGCAGCAGGTCTGCCGCATCCAGCGCTTGCGCGGACTTCGGAACATCAGGTTCGCCAACTCTGGGCTGTCGTCGACACATTCGTCACTGTCGTCATTCACCACCCCTGTCACCGCGCACACAATTTCAGCCTCTGTCAGCTTTTCGGTTGTCACCGCATCAGCATCGGCACTGATGTACTTGCATTAGGTGTCGCAGTCTGGCACAACTCCGGCGTCAAGAAGAGCGTCCCACGACGCCAGGTCTTGGTCATTCGCGGCACCATCATTGGCGGGAGCACCGATATCTTCGCTGTCACCGCCGCTGTTGACGCCAAATGAGGCATGCCGGAAGCAGTTGGCGATCGTGCTTGCTGTTACAGACATCCAAGCAGTCTGTAGCATCTCGATCGCCATGTAGAAGTCGATTGTAGTCTCGCGCTTCATGCTTATATTGAGTAGAATTCGGTCGATTACACGTTTGCGGTACCATACTCAACGCTACGCCAAAATCTTGGGCAACTTTTGTCTTCTTGACGCCGACCCATCGGCTTTCAACATAGCCGCCTTCTGCTCGATTGTAATCGTTTTGCGCTTTCGTTTGCCATTGCCGTCGTCCATCTCCCGTCTGGCGGCGGGAACCGAGAGAGACGCTGTTCTGATGCACACGCAGCGAACGACAAGCAACAACAAGGCCCGCGGTCGCCGCGTCGCCGTCCACACGCACAACAGGAGAGCGGGCGGGTCCACGAATTCCGTGGGAGAGGGGAGGCCGGGTGACGTACGCGGGTGGGTCCACGAGTTTCAGTGGAAAGGGTAGGCAGGCAGACGCACACCCTCGCGCGTGTTGGCAGGCGGCTCCTCGGGAGCGCGAGGCGCGAGTTTTGAATTACCGCATCCGTGATGGGACGTGAACCGTCGCGCGCTGTAAGACATTGACTTGCCGGCTCCCAAAATGATCAGTAAATGCTCGGTGGGGGAAAAAAAAGGTTCGTTATATCCATTGCGAGGAAATTTTAGCTTCGTTAAAACGAGGTTTTTAAATACATGGGCGTCTATGGGAATTTCAAGGGGAATTACGATTGCTTCGTTATATCCATTAGTTCGTTATAATGAGCTTCTACTGTAGATCAATGAATGGAGTCCTTTGTGGTGATAGGATTCAAGGCTGGGTCAGTCAGCAGACTAATACACTTAGTCCAGTGCGTAAAGACAAAGAATTAGAGTTGGAGCGCACACGATGAGCACTGTGCTACATGTTAAGCTCCCGTGTAGGCCTTGCCATGTTGTGCATTTGTGAGTTGACCAACAGCGGTGGTTGTGGTGGAAGTGTTAGGAGTTAGTGCACCGCGTGTGTGTCGTTAGGAAAGATTATTGGTTAAGGTACGCATGTGACTCTTGTTTTACACCAGGGGCACACTGCACCAGCTCCAGAGGGTGCCGGACCTGAGCGCTGATGTGCAAGACCTCCTCTCCAAGGGAATCAATAAACCAAAGTGAGAACTTTGCTTTGTGTGTGTGTGTGTGTGTGTGTGCGTGTGTGTGTGCTCACGTGACTGTGTTCAAGGCTGCATGTGCTATGCATGTACGCGTGCTAGTGTGCTTGTTGGCGGGCTGATTGCTGTCTCATATTCTTTGCGTTGGTTTGTGGGTCTTCGATATGTGCCAACTCTCCTGATTCGCGCGGGAAACTCCCGAATTTTGCACATTTCTTCCACTTGCATGGGTAAGGCCATGAATACCGCAAAAAGCAGTGCTAGCACCACTGTGAAAATAAAATAATAATAACTAAGGACGTCAGCTCATCATGTGCGGAATGCTTTTTTTAAGTCACTTTTGCCGCTGTGCACTGGTGTCATGTGGAAAAGCATACTAAGGTTGGCGAGGGTCAACTAGCTGTCACGGGACACAGCAGATTACACATGCATGGAGGCGCCATATAATTATGTATGCCAGCATGTCCAGCAGTGTCTTCATGTTTCTCTCCTTCGTCCATGCATCTAGTTTTCTGCTGCAACCACTCAACGTACCAGTATGGTCTCTGACGCCTACAAACTACTCGCAATTATTCGTTTATGACATCGTTGTGGCCCTGAGTAAGAGTAGACTAATATGGCCACCACTTTTCTTCTGTCACGCCTCCTCCGTCTCGCTTTGAGAGTTTCCCAATTTTGAGGTCACCAAGTTGGCAGGTATGGTCTTCATTCTTATGGTGCCTTGGCCTGCCTTCTACTGTGCTCCAGCTTAGATCGTAACAATGTTGAGTCTGCTCTTGACCTGAGCCAGTGAAAGGGCGTCCGAGACTAATGTGCAAATGCTCATCAGAGCGATCTCGAGAACAACGTGTTGGCGCATCTTCCGTTGCAAAGAAACAAAATGTACAAGCATGAAACAACCACCGTGGCCAACATCCTACCAACAACTCAAACTGGAGGATCCGTGTGACTGGAACTGCCAGATCTCAGTCATGCTCCTATGGTTAACTGTTGAAGGTGAAAGCACCTCAGAGTCCTCCGAGCTGGAGCGCAGTGTTCTGAAAGAACAAACTGACAAACTTAATATTTTCAATGCACTTGATTTCTATCATTCGAAGGTACAGAGGCCAACACACATGTCTAGAACGTTGAAACTGCACGCTCCGGCACTCTGTATACCGATAACAAGTAGTTTGAGGTAGCCCGCTCTTGAGCATTCATCCTTAGCGGCCATCCAGGCTATAATTTAGGCAGGCATAATCGGTAAATGTCATTAGTGCAGTGCAGAGCACGCCGCTGTAGAAAAGCGTGTTGACCTCTGTACCAGCGGTATTCCTTGGAGAAACTCTCTTGGTTTCTGAGAAAGTGCCAAGTGCCTCTGTGCTCTTGGTTTAGATGCATGGGCAAGTTTCCTAGATGCTAACTGTGGAAACCAGAAAACACGGAAGAAAATATCGTATGCACTGGCGTTTTCTGTTTATTTTGAGCATCCTGCTTAGTTCTTGTACCTTCATGTACTGCTAGTCAGCCTATTTAAGTGATTTCCATTTTCTTTGCAAGCTAAATCTGAATGTGTCTGATAGTACTTCAATTCTCTTTTCGTATTGTGTACTACAGGAAGGGCCACGACGCCGGCGATCACCCTCCGATAACGCCCACCAGGGAGGCATCGCGGAGTGAACTGGACGGGGATGCGTGGAAACTGTACGACTACATCGCGAGGCACTTTGTAGCCACGGTCAGTACAGCTCCCGGCTTCATTCGCGCCTGCCATAAGCCCTACATGATAACAAATCATAGTGTTAATTATCGTTGAAGATAATCATACACACAGCAGAGACTTTGTCTGGGGAAGTTGGTGCGACATTGCAAAATATAACAGCACGAGGGACGGGACTGAAGACACAAAAACCACAGCACTCGTCCTGTGGTTTTTGTGTCTTCAGTCCCGTCCCTCGTGCTGTTATATTTTGCAATCATACACACACTTTCGTATTCAGTAATACGACTTGAATGCTTGATGTCATTGTGTAGTGTTAAATATTGATGATAATCATGCAAATAGCTCCACATTCAGAAATGTGACTTGACTTGTGTGCCTGGCGTCGTAACACACTCATGAACGTGCCCAATAAAACACAGTGAGCGTCTTGGGCGTGTTCGCGTCGGGTGCTACCTGACCGAGTGATGTCATGGCATCAATTTCAGATGCGATTCGGAATATGGGAGAGTCTTTCACTTGCGTCTTCAGGCATTGCTAAAGGAGCTTGGACTGTACAACCAAATTACATGCACAAAATGTTACCAGAGAGTTAGCTAACATTAGTGAAGCACATGGGTGTTTGTTTGCACCGCCAGAAGGTGGTGACACCAAACACCTAGGTATGACATGATGACAGGATAGTGTTGAATGATCAGAATGTGGTCATATAACGCTGTCACGTCATATACTAAGCTTCAAGAGATTGTAGCGTTGACTGCAGTGAGAGCTAGCAGTGATAATGTTTTGGCTTTGCCTTGTCGATCTCGTGTGCCCGTACTGTTTGTTTTGTACAACTCGACGCTGCTGAACATGTCTGTCTGTACACCCGCTACGATGCCTGGGCAAGTACTGTGCTTCACTGCTCAGCGTTACTTTACACCCTCAGTGGTTGCATGTTGATGGGGGAGGGCATTGCATAAGAACCCTTGTGTACTGCACTTTTGGTTCATGTTTTAACGCGATAGCGTTAAAGAGCTCGTGTTGTAGAAATTCTGGTGTCGGTGGGGCCGGCGGCGTTGTCTTTGGTTGTGAGCGAAAGCCGAAGGTGCGTCCGCACTTTGTCTTTCCTTGTAGCACAGTTTAGGAGTTGACCGAGAAGTGAAGCCAGGTTAGCGATTGGAAAGGCGATACGAACACAGTCCGAATACATTACCGTGTTCTACTCTTGAAAAGCGAAGCTCAAGCGTCCTCGCAAGTTTTTGGTGCAAGAACACCATGTATTGAAAATTAATTCTGAACGCTCTCTTTCCCGACCACAGCCTCTCTCCTCTTAGTTATTTTGTTGCTTTGGGAGAATAGACACAATCAACCAACCTAGTCAATCAATCAATCAATCGGTCCATTACACCTATTTGAGAGTCTGACTTCTCATTGGCCAACCTCTGGCTCTCGTTTGTTTCACTGTCGACTTCAGGTGAGCGAAGACATGAAGTACTTGCAGACCACTGCATCATTCACGGTCGGCGAGGAGTGCTTCAGCCTGACGGGCAAGAGCGTCATCAACCCGGGTTTCACCAAGTTCATGTCGTGGCAGGCAGTTGCTCCCGAGGAGGCCCTGCCACAGCTCAAGGCCGGGACCATCGTCCCCATTGTACAGGTACGGTGCAGAATTCAGGCAGACACTGCTGCATTTGGACGAATTTGCAGAAAGCGTGGACTATTTATTGCTGCCTAGTTTCAGAGGGTATCCCAATAAAGATCATTATTGTTTTGATATTCTTTGTACAGATTTTCTGAACTGGAATAAGTTCCTCAGGCAAGGTGGCTAACACTGGATAGATGGAGCCATATTTGTCAAAAGTGCCTCATAGGCACTTTTGACAGATATTACAAATATGGCTTTGAATAGGCATGCTAGTTTTGAAAGGATTAGTCATGACTAACCCTTTCAAAACTAACATGCCAAGGATGACAAGGTACTTTGACAATTATAGGTCCACCTGTCGAAACGTTGGCTAGCATGTCTGAAGCACTTATTCCTGTTCAGACATTGTGCTTTGATCCGTTGGTCCCCACCTGTACATTGGATTATGATACACTTAGATAATGCTAGATGACATTGCAAAGAAAGACTGCCATGTTTGAAAGCATTTAAAGGGACCCTAAAGAGTAAAACGATTTTCACTCGTACAGTGCAGTCCACTTATAACGATATCGAGAAAAACGAAAAATATGATCGTTATAACCGGTGATCGCTATATCTGGACTGCCGAAAAAAAAAAAAAAACATCGCGGGACGTATCTTCGTAGCTCCGATCTTGAATTTACCACTTGCACTAAAGAATAGATGTTCTAGAAAGCAGGATGTCAAAAACAAAGTTTTATTTTAAGCTCCAACGAGAGCGTCAAGCTTTAGGCGCACCTAAATATCTCAACAGTCTTGAAGTATCCGTGCGCCATTGCATGATGTACGAATGGTGCGTGCCGTTAACCACCACGGCGGTAAGAGCGCACACACAAACACCACAAAAACTGCACATGCCGGCCAAAGTTCGCTTCATGTAACGGAACATCACGAAACTTCATACGAAGGCCGGCGACTAGGACGGGCTCCTGTATGGCGGCGGCGGAGCATGGCTGACATAACGACCACTCCGATAAGTCTCAAGAGCGAACAATGACCCGCCAACCACAACGGGAGACTTGCAGGTGTCCGCCAAGCATAGCCTGCCTGCACGGCCAGCCTGGTGCCTGCGCTCAACACTCGCTTCGTGCTACAACGGAACTTCCTAGGAATTCAAAACTAGCGTCACGGCGCGCGCGCGGCCTCCGCGGCCGGCGCGGGGCGCACAGCTTTGTCGGCACGGAGGCGGGCCGACAAGATGGTGTCGGTGACGTAATCATGACGTAATTCTTTGGGACGCCGCAGCGGCGCGCCAACTTGCTTTTCGCCTCTATTTTTCTTATCTTCTCCCTCTCCTTTCGGTGTGATTGTGGGCCACGCGCGAGTGGCGAGGCACAACATGTGCGGCTAGCGCCATCTTGTGGCGCGCTGCGCAAGCTCGCGATGGCACTCGGCGCGTGGGCTGCGCGGGCGGGCTGCGCACGCAGCGCGGAAATGGCGGCAGATACGAACTCGCGTAGGTAAACGTTTCGCCCCGTCTCGGCATCATTCGTTTCAGGGGAACTTGGAAACGCAAATGTAACGATTATTATACACAGAAAATGCCGCCCAGGCGGCAAATTTTGATCGTTATATCCGATATGCGGCCGATAACATATCGTTATATATGGTTTTTTCCCTCATAGACTTAATGCATAAAATGACACACATAACTCGACCCATCGTTATAACCGATATATCGTTATATGTGGTATCGTTATAAGCGGACTGCACTGTATTAGTAAATTACTCTTTCTGAATACCAAAATCACCACGCTTGCCATGAGAAGACGCTTGGTAAGCGAGAAAGCGCGCAAAAAGAAAATGCGAGTGGCGGCACCACCTTGAGCTTCCCGCACCAACCACAGTGACGTCATAAACTTTCACGGCCTCTTTTAGGGTCTGCATAATTCCTAATCAGTAAAAGTTCAGTACACTGTCCTTTGAGGGGGGCCAGACACTTAATGTACCAAGTTTCAGGAAATTTGATGGGGCGAATATCGCCAAAATACGAAAAAAGAACATTGAAATCCTTGTGCGGAGGTTTCGGCACAAGATTTGAAAACAATACTATCACCTTGACTTTTTAACCTATGATGTTGAAATCAATGACAGTAGAGTTCTCAGAGTACAACTAATAAGGCTAAGCTGATTCATTGTTTCAGCTTTACTGTCCCTTTAAAGGGGCTCTGCAACACTTTTCCTAAGTAATCGTCAAATGGCTTCATTAAAGAGCTTACTGCCTCACGAATCAACTGCCGCAAAAAGTTTAAGAATCCACCAAGTATGAGTGGAGTTAGCAGGCATTTGCCGCACGCTTTAAGCGCTTTCTCTCTCCTTTCGTACCAGTGACTGCGCCGAAAGCTATCCGGGGGGGGGGGGATAATGACAGGGGGGCAAGAAGATGTGTCCCTTCGTCAGAGCGTGCATCATGACTTTGAGCACTTTGTTTTAGTTTTTTCTTCGAACGTGCGGCTTACTTTCGATGTGATCGCGAGTGCGCAGGCACGTGGCTGCATCCCGCACCGGCCGCGCTAGCTATGCCACTTACGATGCTCAAATGAGTCAACGGCCATGGACTTTGGGGCATGTGGCATCATTTGTCGAGAAAAAAGGGAGCGATTTCTAGTGGACTTTGAGAATTAATTGTAAATTCCAGGCCGCATGCTGTGCCATAATGTTTGGCCCGTTTGTTCTCAGGAGCCTCGACTACCGATCAGCAGCATTCTCTGACCATGCCGAAACACATCATCTCCCCTACGGGCAACCATGGTGGGATGCGAAAGCATCGCGGGGGGTGCGCATCGAGTTTCCGTTTCTCTTATGTGACTTATGAGACGGCGGATTGTCGAGGCATTTTATATACCGCTTGCCGATGCTGACATTTACGTTCGGCTTCCCGAGCCTTCCTCTGCTGCCGCAGGCGGTGGCGCTGCCGCTGCAACTAGCGCTGACGTTGACAGTTGTTCATGGCGTTTCACACACCGTTGCACAGAGAGAATGATGAAAGCACAGTGAACATGCGCTTTCGCAGCTTCGAGATTCACTTGCCGGCGTTGCCGTTTACGTTCAGCTTCGCGAGCATCCATAGCGCCGTTGTGAAAGAGAGTGCAGCGGGAGCGAGTGTGCGCCGCATTATGTACGAGCGCACAGCTGTGGCGGAGAGAGAGAAACGGGAGAGGAGAAACGAAGCGGAGGTGGCGCCCACGCCACCTCCCCCCTCCTCGCGCTCACGCGAGGAGGGGGGGGAGAGTTGGCGCATGCGCAGTATGGGTGCGGACGCCGCAGAACGGACACTGCCCCCAAGCATAAGATGCTTTCGCATCTAAAAGTGTTGCAGGGCGCCTTTAAGACACCATCCCTAACTTCTACTCCATGCGTTTTCGATCTGTTTTGTTCTTTCCTTTTTCCTTCAGACCAAGTTGGCCGAGCAGAAGACGAACCCACCAGATTACCTTACGGAGTCGGAGCTCATTTCGCTGATGGACAAGCATGGAATCGGAACGGATGCGTCCATTCCGGTCCACATCAACAACATCTGCCAGCGGAACTACGTGACCGTCGGCGCGGGTCGACGCCTCATCCCCACCAATCTGGGCATCGTCCTCGTGCACGGATACCAAAAGGTGTGTTCACGCCAACGATAAGCAGTCATTTCTGCAGATCGAGGTAGTTGCCTTTTAAACAACAAACCATTTAAAGGGAGACATGGCAATTGAAAAAATATTTTTATTTCTTGATTGATTTTGATGCAACTGCCTGAGTTTATGTATATTTGTGTGCTGATTTCAAGTATGCAATTATTTTTCTATTCTAATGTGTAGGTTTTAAAATACAAAGTATTTCATGTGCCTTCTGGGAAGAAAGACTTTTTCTAAACTGAGGAAGTTACAAAGTAAACCAGCATGTCACAGTAATCTGGAATCAGAACTGAGTGCAGTGCAATAAAAATGGATGTTCTAAACCCATTATAACAAAAGTTATGGTTTGTTGAACATTCATGAGTAAAATCCCAGCTTGAAATTGACTCACTGGCTAATGTTCAACGTACTATATAACTTTTGTTCCAATGGGTTTAGAACATCAATTTTTCTTGTACTGCAGACAGTTCAGATCCCAGATTTTGTGATATGCTGATTTGCTTTGTGACTCTCTCAGTTTAGAAGCAATCTTAGTTCCCCAATGTGCTCATGAAATATTGTATGGTATTTTAAAAACTAGTACACATTATACTAGGAAAATAATTCCATATTGCCTTCCACTACGATGTCCCTCATAATCATGTTGTGGTTTTGGGACATTAAACTCCAACAATTATTATTGTTAGCTTGGAATGTTTGGGTTCGAAACATCTAAAAACTCTGCGAAAATGACCCATCTCTTGTGTCACGCGCATCCTTTCCAGATTGACCAAGATCTGATCCTACCGACCATGCGAGCGGCTGTTGAGCAACAACTAAACCTGATTGCTGTGGGCAAGGCCGACTACGACGCCATCCTGAGCCACACCTTGACCGTGTTCCAGCTCAAGTTCTGTTACTTTGTCACCAGCATTATGCAAATGGACGAGCTCTTCGAGGTCACCTTCACCCCACTCTCAGACAGCGGGAAGCCTTTGTCAAGGTTAGCGTCACTGAGCACTTTCCTGCATGGTCAGGGGTTAAAGGGTCACGAAAGAGAAGAATGGATCGGTTTAGATTGATAAATTGCTACTTTGAGAACTATGAATGTCGTTAATTTCCCCATCATAGGTGTATTAATAAAGGAGAACATGAAGTTCAAAGTTTCATTTTTAAATATCGCGCCAAAATCTCCACGTGTGACGTCACGGATTTCAAAGTGTATACAGTAGAACCTCGTTGATACGTTTCCGAAAAAAAAGCGAAAAATAAACGTACAATCCGGGAAAACGTACGATCCGAATCGAGTAAAAATTGAGGCTGACAAGCCCATATTGAGGTGCAAAGGCAAAAAACATTTATATTTCTCAAAAAACATAGAGGGACTTTTCGATTTTCAAACTCCTGGAATCTCGCTGGCAGCCAGAGGTCAGCCAGCTAGTTCCGGTCCTGACCGGAAATAACATTGTGGTCTCCTGTGTTGAAATCCCGAGACAACTCGAATATTGCAAAATCGAACTCTGGGACAATCAGCGTAAATGTAAAGAAACGCTACCGCCGTGTCAGCAGACGAAACTTTGCGCCGCATGAGCGTCGGTTCTTTCTGCATTGCCGCTTGGAAATGTGGAGCTAGGTTTGCCGAAGGGCGGAAGTGACATTCTCGAGCATACGCATTTGGGATATGATCACGTACGCTCGCAAGATCACGCGCGACTCGCCCCGTCCATGAAGAAAACTGTCGCCCCCGCTAAAGGCTTAACAAGCTCAACTCTTCGCAGTGGATGTAACAATCGCGGTACTACACGATATGCGAAATCTCGCGAAAGTGATAAGCGTCCCGAAAGCGACAGCTGTTCGCGGATATCGCATACTACGTCGCACACTCGCACTGATCAGTATGCGTTCTGTCTTAACTTGAGACATGCGCTGGTGTGTTTGCCGTCACTCGTAATCGCATCACCTCGCACGGCGGAACGGGCTTGAAAAGATAACACCCAGCGTAACGGCAACCGAAGGTGAAGTCCCCAAGAGCCCGCATTGCGATCTGTCGAGTCCTCACAAAGATGGCGGCGAGGTGCACCGTCTCGTTTTGGCGTCTGGTAACCAGAAACCTTCTGGATATCTTCCAGAACAATTTTTTTCTGGCAGCTTCCTGACGATCCGCTGGTAGGCAGAATTGCCCAGCCATAGAAAAATGAACGCCGACTGTAATTGCGCCGGGCGGAGCAACCCAAAAACAAATCGCTCCGGGAGAAAAGTGTGGGGGAAATTATCGGCCATATTCACTGGGCACAATGGCAGGCGTTGCTATGGTTATGTTGTCGGGGCGTGTTGTGCAGCGGCGGCGATGCGGCGGTGGCATGAGCGTTTCCGTCGGTCTTGTACCGAACCGTGGCGGACTGGAGGAGAGACAGCCTCCATTTTTTGGGCCGCATTGTTAGTTGCCCCGGCTGTTGTAGCCATGGGGTCTCAACAAAAAAAGTGTGTGTAACGAGTGTGCACCTATCTACCGTGCTACGGATGAAGGATTTGCAATGCTCAGCAAAATGGTGCCAAGTGCTAGAGAAAATGCTTCTTTATTTAAAGCCGCTTCAAGATTTTGACAGCCAGCGTCGTTGCCTGCCTTCGGGTCGATGTGTGGTTGACAGAGAGCGGCGATCGAGCAATTCGGAGAAGACACGGAGGGGACAATTGTGCAAAGCAGAGAAAGCGCGGAGTGGGGAAAGGCACTGCGGAGAAGCTGCCCGTCGCCGCGCGGCGGCTGTCTGCCACTTCGCGCTTCACAAGTACACGAGAGGGCCCTTTTTGCACACCTGAATGAGAGTTTCCGAGTACAAAACGTATCATACGACCACGGTTTTCCGCGGTGCTGAATGTTGCTGCCGAATAATCGTATTTTCCGGGAACATATTAACCGGAACGTATTACACACAGCTGTATTGGGTTATTTTTAATTTTCGTGATTTCGAGCGTAGGAGCCGGGAAATCGTACTAAGCGGTAACGTATCAACGAGGTTCTACTGTATATGGTATTTTGGCGCCATTGGCTCAACAAAATTTCCTCAAACTTGGTATGTTAACTCTATGGCCCTCTCAGAGGACAGTGTACTTCATTTTTATCGTTTAGAAACTGCGTAGGCGCTAATAGGCGCCGTCAAAATATGTGACGTCATGGCAAATGGTGCGGAAACTTCAAGGTGGCGTCAGCACCCACATTTCCTTTTGGCACGATTTCTCGCTTACTAAGCACCTTCTTGCAGCAAGCGTGGTGTTTTTGGCATCGTGAAGAAGTAGTTTACTAATACAAGAAAATCGTTTTGCTCTTTAGTGTCCCTTAAGAGGTTGCTGGCTTTGTTTTTTGCCTTTTGCATGTACGTGGGCTTGCAAATGAATTCAACGGAATCCCGCAACGCGGCGGAAAGGTTGTGAAAGGGAAAATTTATAGGTACCTGTTCATAGCACGAAGCAACAAGGAAATCCATACGGATTTCTCAGAATGGAAAGTTCTGGTTGAATAAAAATTTGTCCCGATCCGAGCATCGAAACCGGGACCAAGGCCTTTCTGGGGCGGTCGCTGTACCAAGTGAGTTAACCAGGATGGTAGCAATTCGCACCGCAAGGGCGAATTAGTCAACGACTCGAAGCACATGGACATAGAATATTGCAAATGAGGCTTGTGCAAATAACACTTTTTTGGTGTGAGGCGAAGTTGAAATGAACGGCAATTAGTATCAAATTGGAACAGTAGCAGGTTTTTAAGAGTCGCAGGGTACAAGTTGTAAGCAGTAAGATAGGCCACATCTCAAAATTTACCATACGTGGTCCATATAAACCCGTATTGCACGCTTTTAAGCTTCAAGAAAAAAAAGGTAATTGGAGTGTAGGTGATATGCACACTTTACCTTGAAGTGTGGCTTTGTGGCGGTGTGGATTTCCCCAGATTAGACGATTTCCCGGCATAGTGGTTTTAAAATAATGTGAACGGGGGGGGCCCAATTAAGCTGTCGCGTTCCACTCTTGGAGGTGAAGCTCAAGTGTCCTCAAAGTTTTTACGCGATAACGTTAAAAAGTTCGTTTCACATAAATTCCCATGTTGGCATCGGTGTCGGCATCGTTGGTTGTGAGCAAAAAATCATTTTGTCTGTAACCGAAAAATCGAAGATGCAAATAAGATAAATAATAAAAATTTTAGGTTCGAGTGAGAATCGAACCCAGGCTGTCTGTGTGGCAAGCAGGTGTTCTACCACAAAGCCACGCCATTGCCTGAAACTGCTTTGGGAAAAAAAAAACGCTATATAAATGTCATGTAGTGGAAGGAGTCTCCCTAACGCATGTAAGACTGCGAAACGTATAATCGCGCCAGGCGTCAAAACATGTGAATTGCGCGATGAGTGGGTGTTTTAAAAGCCCACCCATCACTAAGCGCTCAGACATATTCAATCATCATCAGCAGCAAAAGCATCAACAAAGTGAGCAGCTGCGTAGGTTCGCATCTTACTTTACAGACACATAAAGGGCCCTTCGCTGGTCCGCAAAAGGAAGAATTATGGTGTAGTGGGCACTTAACAACTGTACTTGCAGTAGGTATTCTAGGATAGTTTGGAACAGCTAATGTTACGCACACAGTCGTTAATTTCCTTACGACACGGTTGAGGCATGCACCGAGAACCGAAGCCAGGCTAGCAGATTGAGAAGGCTATGCACATTGGGCCCAATTACGCTATGGTGTTCTACTCTTGAAGCTCAAATGTCCTCCAAGTTTTAAATGCGAAGCATTTCTTAGCGAACTTCTGCGACTTTGTTTTTCTTTTGCTTTTGCACAGCCAGTGCTTTGCCTTTTGCGAGCCTAACTTGGCTGGGTATTCTGCATCTGTTGTGTTCAATTCTAAGCTAGTCTTGTCATTGAATGCTCAAGCCTGCTGACATATTTGATAATGTGGACGGATCATTGTTCTACCTACTGGCCAAACATACAAAGCACAAAAAGGCACTAGAATTGGAGAAGTCACTGCTATGAAATACCGTACTGTTCCTGCTTGTGGAGCTGTGGTGAAAGCAGTGACTGACAAAGAGTAATCATGCATGACAGCTGCAAGTGCTGCACTAACTGGCTGAGCGGTTCATGAATCCAACTACCGAAGGCCTGTTAATGAAATGGTACATGTAGAAATAGTGGCACTTGAACATGCTGTTTGTAGAAGTGGCTAGCCGCCATTAGTTGGGCTAACTGCTTCACAGGAAAGCTAGCTTTACAATTATGAAAAGGGTCTATCGTCCGGCCTTTCCAGGCATGCTTTCTGAAGTGCCTGCAACTTGCGAAAGTTAACAGTGGGGAGAAAAGAAAGGAAGGTAGAAGGAACAAAAGATGTTTGCAACAAACGTTGGTGCTAACTTTCAGCAGCTCGAAGTCGATGCGGATCTGTGTCACTTGTTTTGTTCTTTGCCACTGTTGTGTTGCCAAACGTTCACCGAGATCTCCAACCACTAGCACACTTTCGAGCCTCAAAGTCGTTGGCAAAAATTCACACGGTCCCTTATGCGTTTGCCTCAGAAGACTTGAAGCCGAAAGCCACTTCTTTTTCTTCTCATTTGATTGTATTGATCTACAATTGTATTGACTGTATTGATCTTCTGAAAGCTTTCTGCACCCGACATTGTTTTGCACTGCCTTCGGTATCATAGGCAGTGGAAGGTTTCTGCACCTCACATGGCTTTGCAGTGCTTTCGGGATCGGCCCACGTTTGACCAAGCAATGATGTCACGTGATGATGTCATCACGTGACGTCACGTTGCGTGATGTCATGATGACATCATCAGTTTTGGTGACCTGCAATGTCATGACGAAGTTATAGGTTGACATCGTCACATGATGATGTTCACGCCGCCGCCGGTCACTTTTCGCGTTTGATGAGGCATCTAGGGTTTTTGCCTAAAGGACCCCTGGCAGCAAAATTTTCGCTTGTGACTTTTTTGCTGCAACATGTAGCCTTGTGCCCGGTAATGCCGAACTTGAATCGTAGATGCTCTAACGTATCGTATAATTAATGCTAGCATTGTTAATTGTGACCAATTTTAGCGTCACTTCGAAACGCCCGCCTAAAATCATAAGAAACTAGCGCCCGACAGCGGGGGAGCACCTCAGACCACGTGCTCTCAAGCTTTGATGGCGTTGACAGCGCAGTTTTCAAATCGGGGCCCTGTGCGCGGTAAAGAATGAAACGATGTGGGTGCTTCAGTATGAGTGAAGACTGTTAAGAGCATGTCTCCTCAGGAAAAAGAAAAGCATTCCTGGCGTAAGCAGCCCAACTCACCTTGAGAGTGGCCCAACCATAGAGTTTCTTTCAATTACCTAGAGGGAGCTCTGGCGCTGCAATTGTTCAGCCACCATGGGAATGATGGGTAGTACACGGATTTGCCTAATCTTCGTGCTTACGGCTTCGAACGCACTTGTGGCTTTGTTTATTGCTGTGTTTTGGTGCTCGTTTCGGATAAAAGAATGGACCGTTGCTGAACTTTGTGACCAGATTTGAATTGGTGAGCCTAAAAAGGTTAAAATGGTGAAGTGGAACTGCTGACTTTCGCTGAACTTCGTTTTGCGACAAAAAGGATGCAGGCGACGCAGAGCGAAACGGAGCCGAAAGAACGAAGTTTAGACAAATCCGTGTGCTACCCATCATTCCCATGCTGGCTGAAGAGCTATGCGTTGCAGCTCCCATAGACACGAGCGCCAGAGTTCCCTCTAGTAAGTATTGTAGGAAACTCTATGGACCCAACTACAGAGCGAGAGGGGTGAGGACAATCAAACAACACAAACATCTCGAGGTTTCGATTTTGGTATCGGAGGGCCCTCTAAGATAGTGAAAAAAAAAAAAATTCTTTTTTGTTGCTTCACTGTAGGTGCGGCAAGTGTCGGCGGTACCTAAAGCTGGTGGCCAGTAAGCCGAGCCGGCTGCACTGCGTGCAATGCAACGACACTCACAGCATACCGCAGAATGGCAGCGTGCGAACGTACCGCGAGCTCAAGTGCCCCCTCGACGACTTTGAGCTGCTGCAGTGGTACGGCGGCACGAAAGGAAAGGTTGGTACGGTTTGTTCATAGCCGTTGGTGCATGCTACTATTTCCTAATCTGTTCTAACTCTGTGTAAGTGGGTTTAACTTGGTGCACTGGTTGTTTAAGCATGCTTCAATTAAAACCATTGTACAGTCGAACACAGATATATCGAACTCGAAGGGGATCGCGAATTAGTTCAATATATGAAAAATTCGATATAAAGAAATACAGGCCCCGAGACCTTACCAGTGGCGGACGATCACCTACAATCGGCACATTCAAGAATGACAACTAATTCCACACACACAATGCAACAGAATGTTTTACTTGCGCGAAAAAAAAATCGCTTATCTTGGTCTGCTTCTTCGTCTTCGAAATGCAGAAGACGGTGGCCTCGATCTTATCGAGGCTGTCCAGGTGTGACAGGCCGGTTCACTCCCTGTCACCTCAAAAATGGTGAATCAAGCCGAACACTGCCGCCACTTCAGCGGCGGAGTAGTACGCGCGTGTAGCCGCCGCCTCGTCCAGACGATCTTTGTTGCCACTTGAGCTGTCGGCCAGGGCATCCTGGGTCCCTGCGACCGCAGCTACAATGTCCTTGTCAGTGAGGCTCACAACAGCCTGAACATTGCAGTCCGCTTCCTCAAAATCGTCCGCAGACACTTCGGGTGGAACGGCAGCCGGGTAAGAGGGACGACAACTCACGAAATGCGTTGTCCATGCGCTTGTCGTCGCCGTCTTCACTGGTTTCCGCAAGTTCCGCCGTCACGAAGCCTGCCTTCCGGAAGCAGTTGGCCACTGTGTCCGTCATCATGTCTCGCCAGGCGACCATCACCATTTGAATGGCACCTAGGCAGGTCAACATTCAGCCCAGATTGAAGGACTTGATGATGCCCTGGTCGAGCAGTTGCAGCTTCGCTGTCGTGTTGGCCAGCAGAAACTTCAGCTCGATGTTTTTGAGCTCGCAGGGGAGCACACATACAAAGAGGGAATGTGGTGGTATGCGACAACTCACGGAAGTGAACTCCGCCAATAAAGCAGCTCGCGATCAGTCGCGATGGCGGCGATGGCTACCCGGGCGCCCAGGCTACCTGCGAGGGCAGCAGCGATGTACGAAAGGCGCGAGCTGTGGTTGGCTGAGCAAATACGAAAGGGGCGGGCTGTGGTTGGCTGATCAACACTCATAAAACAGCAACAAAAAAAAAGAAAGAAAAGGTGAAAGGAGGAGGCCGCCGGCTCCTTCGTTCCTGCTCTCTGAGCCGACGGTGACGCGGAGAGCATAGGAGAAAGAGAGAAAAAAAAAGCCATTCCGCAAGTTGGAGAAGTGCGCCCAGCAGGTGTACAGTCCGAGCCCTCTTGCCCTCGCGTTTTTCGAGCGTTTCGTGTGTCGGCTGAGGCGCGGTGCCGCGAAGGTCGCGGGGCTCAGCGAGTGCCGAAGCACGCCTTCCAGCTCGCGCGGCGTTCGATATATCCGATGGCGGGTAAAAATACCGTTCGATATAGACGTGCGAATTTCTATACTATTAGAAAGGATTTTCAAGGGGATAATTTATGAGTTCGATATAGCCGAAAATTCTATATATGTGGGTTCGATGTATCCGTGTTCGACTGTATAGGGAGGGACATTGGAGGTGCGTTTGACTAGAGTCTGAAATGTTGCGCACATTTCAGTTTAAAAAATGTGCGGAGCTTAGATGGAAGACTAAACAAAATACATACTCAAAGGAGTACTGACATATTTCTTACTTTTCTGTAAATGAAGGTCTGGGGCATCAAAAGCATAGAAAATATACTGTCAAGCACTCTAAATATATTTATTATAATACCTTTTTGTGCAGCTAGGTTCAGTTATGTTTCCAAAGTTTATGCTATTGTATCCTGATGTCATAGTGCAGAAAGTGACCGCATAAGAGCAACACATTGTGGCATTTCAGTGCTTACTCTGGGTTGCTAGATCGCCTCTTATTTCAAAGAATGATGTCAGTGGCATAGAAGACTACCGAGCAAGTCGGTGCGGGTGTCACGATGCCGCGGTGGGCTGCTCCCATGTGATAACCTTCTGGCTCGTGATGTCACGGCAGAGCGGCACCACCAAATATGAAACCCTAACTGGCTTCAGAAAAGCTCTTATACAGTATACTCTCAGTTAACAGAAATCTCTTAAACGGAACTGCTGCTTAAACGGAACAACTGCTCCTAATATGATTGGTTTCGTACTTGGATTCTGCACCCCTGCTCCTCTCTCAGTAAACCGAACTCCTCTGAAACAGAACGCATTTTCCTGGTCCCTTCAGGTTGCGTTTAACGAGAGTCTACTGTACAAAATTATTCCAAGTGCTCAAAGGCTTGGCCGTATATTTTCGTAATGGTGTTCCGAATGCACTGTTGGTCCGGCGGTAAAGCGTCCACCTCCAATGTGGAAGTACTGGGTTCAATTCCTAGTGCCGCTGGGCACCCACTGGTTTGTCTGGTTGGGGGAGAGGTACCCCGACCTGAACCTCAGTGGTGTGGGTACTCTTACACCAAGGTGGCATCTCCTTTCCACTCTCTTCTATCTTTCATTCTTCTTCCTGCTCCCCTACACAACACTGTGCCGTGCTTACTCATGGTTTGCAGAAATAAGTCTTTCCTAACCGCAAGCTACTTGAACTTTTGAGGCTCTCGACCTTCTTTGATGCTGAAAATCAGTGGTCAGAGAAACATGTCTGCGTTCGCTTAAGCAAAAACTAATATCAGATGGAGCGCAGGTATGTTTGTGTAGTGCTACTGTGTTATAGTGAGACTAAAATGTAAAATGCTCACAGAGTGAAACGCGACCTCAAAACTTTTGGTATAACAACTGGTATGCATGATTCCTAGATAACTGCATCGCGTCACTATGAATCTAGCCGCTGAAGGTTATGTTGGCTCTTATGTAAATGTTCCAGTCAAAATTACGCCGATATGACATGAATTGAAGACAGTATAAACAAAAGTACTATGTGCATTACATGGCCTTAAACGGTTGTGTTTCAATCTGCGAGCGCTGTAGATATGCGAACATGCCAAAACTATCTCAGCTGTTCACGTAACGCAAAAATTTGACGCAGGACACGAGAAAGGACGAAGACGAGCGCTAACAGAGCGTACAGGTATACACTCCTATAATGCAAAAAAAAAAAAACCATTCAAGAGGCACACATTTGCCATGCGTGAAAAGCTTAAGGCTGGAACACACTAGCAGAAAAACGCACGCAACTCACCGGCAGCAAAGAAATGCTGTTGCGGCGGTACAGTCACACCAGCTCACGGCGAGCCTCTCTTTGTTGTATTGTCATGGGAGTATAAAGGCTGACATTGCCTCTTCCTAGGTGCATTTTGTGGGGTAAATTTACTACAGCCTGGAGAGGATTGTATCAGCCCCCAGAAGCCTGACCGTGCCAAAACAGCGCTAAATGAGCCTCGCCATCAGTCATCATCCGGCCTGGTCGCCCTGCTACACCACCGAGCGTGTGCCTCACGGAAGGGGTGATGGAGCCGCTCTGATTGGGCTCCTCAGAAAGCGCTGTGCAGAGCGCTGCGAAAAATGGCGCACGGACACATTCCTTTCGTGGCACGAAAATGCTGCCGCGCGGCAGGTTTGGAGGCTCACATTTTGCCACTGGCAACATGTCACGCACGTTTTTCTGCCAGTGTGTTCGCGCCTTGGCAGTCTCAGGAAGTTGCTCACGCATGGCAAGTGTGTGCCTCTTGAATGGTTTTTGGTTTGTTTTTTAACATTTTAAGAGTACTATATATATACCTGTACGCCCTTCGAAATAAAGGTTGTTGTAAGTTAGCACTCCTCTTCGTCCCATCTCTTGTCCTGCGTCACATTTTTGATCTTTGCAAACAGTCATGCATCACTAGCAAGCCCAACTTCACATCCTTGCCAACTCTATCTTGCTTGCACGACTGTGGCAGCACATTCATTGCATTAGGAACTGATCACGCATTTTACCATCCTTGGCTTCTCCTGCTCTCACTGTCTGTCCAGAGCTTCATCTTCTGCCCCTACTGCTACAACCACCCGCCATTCCGAGACACTGGCCGCCAGATCGGCTGCAACTCCTGCACGCACCCAACCTGCCCGCACTCCATGATGGCTAACGGCATCTCAGTCTGTCCCGAATGCACGTCTGGCGTGCTGGTGCTTGACCCGGCGTCGGCTCCCAAGTGGAAGATAGGTTGCAACAGGTGGGTTGTCTCCTGCTGTGGCCCGCCCCTCTTTGCTTGCATGCATGTGTGTGTGCGTGTTAACTCGCTGTTAACGCGGCAAAATACACTGTTGTTGGATCAGGCAAAAAGGGTCATCTCATCGGTGATGACAATTATGGTGTATGGCATTTCATGGCACAATGACCATTGATGGCCATTGTGGCCATCAATGCCATTGGTCATTGATGACCATTGATGATGATAATGGCCATTGATGGCCATTGATAATGATAATGGCCACTGATGGCCAGGAGAACCAAAAAGTGGTGTAGCATGATAGCATTGGTGTGATCAGTAACAGTGAGTGACTAGGATGTAAGGGTGCAAGGAGCCTAACACCATGTGTACTAAATGTGCTTAAGGTGCTTACCTGTGGATGTGTGCTATAGTGCATAAAACACATTTGTGTTGCTCACGTCATCCAGTCTTTCAAAGCGTGTCTCTTGGCTTCAGCGAGATGGTCAGCAGATGTTTGACCATTTTGGTTGATAAAAAAAAAATCACAGTTTCACCGCAAGGGCGAAGTGATGAATGCGATAGCAACAAATTGTATTGTCATACAAAGTAATGCTTGCAGCTAACTCTTTTGGATGCGGTCTCGCGCAACTTTACAAAATGCTGTTGACAGTCACTCCAGGGAAAAAAAGTGGTTTTCATGCAGTCTCTGTGATTAGAGCACAGCACATAGGAGGGTATACTAGCTGTTTGCTGATGCCTGCCTAGATAGTGCCCGCACCAGCGATCGCACTGTTATGATCAAAGTTCACAGTTGCTGCTCGAGCGACACAGGTCCTGGCCACCCCTTTCTCCCAGTGTCCCTTCATGCTCCTTCAAGACGGGCGGGGCGTTTCCTCTCTGCTTGAAGAGCTATTGACAGAAGGCCTCGCACACAGGGTGATGTTATCGCATGCACCCTCCGTGCAGTTGAGACGGGCCGGCTTGTTTCATCTCTGCTTCAGCCTCGCTTGTCACCAGCGCTCATGTGCTTTCACTTGAGCGTAGAGCATACTATGCGTAGGGCGATGTGATCGATTTGAACTTTATACGGAACATGACGGCGATTGGCAAAAGCCCGTCGAGAGTGTCCATATAATTGCTATCACAATATTAAAAATTGTTGTGGTTTTGTGTCCCAAAACCACAATGCAATTATGAGGGACAGCATAGTGAAGGGCTCCGGAAATTTTGACCACCTGGACTTCTAAGTACGCGAGCCTGTAGCATTTTGTCTCCATCGAAATTCGGTTGCTGCGGCCGGACATCTTAGTTGATGCAAAGTAGATGTGCGTGGAATTCTGCTTACAAAATTTTAATTTTGCATATTGTTTATTGTAACCTCTCTTTCTAACCCTTTGGTAACCCTCTCAGTGTGGAGCACGCACATGGTGGCACATGTAGCAAAACCGTAAAAGGAAACATGGTATAATTGAACTTGTAATGCATTTGGGCAGTGTGCTTCATCTCAGGTAAGTAACGACATGCATTTCCAAGTGTTCTCATACTTTCTCTCTGTACAAACATGCAGACAGTTGGTATTTGCTACTGGAGGAAAAGACCATCCTGTAGTGAATATGGTATAAACATGCCAATGATGTTGGTGTCTAATCTGATTGTGGCCATTTTGTCTTACTCCTTTGCTGCCCAGGTGCGATGTGATCGTCCAGCTTTGCGAGGATGCCCGGAAAGTGTGCGTGGAAGACGAGCCGTGTGATGAGTGTGGCAGCCAGTTGGTCAGCGTGGAGTACAAGCTTGTAAGTTGAAAACTGCACGCTGTTACAAATGTGCGTTTCCTTGGTCTCAACCTGGGTTATGTTTAAGGGATCCTACAACAATTTTCCCAGTAGTCATCGGATTTTATTGCTTTGTAAATTGATTGCCGCAAAAAATTTTTAATTCATCAGGAACGAGCAGAGTTACTGGAACTAGTCACTGACTTTAAATGCTTTCTGTCTTCTTGTACACTGACAAGCACACTGGAAGGTACACAAGGGGGATTACAAAGAAGCTACATCAGCACACATCATGAAGCACAATCTTGCCACTTTCTCAAGGCACATGGCGGCTATGGAGTGCTGCCACATGCCTGGTGCTACATTCTGTAGTGCATTAAAATTACAGAGTAGCAAGGCTAGCACTTGCCGGAATAACACCGGAGAAAGCAGTCGCGTTCACTGCATTTTAGAGTGCGTGTGACAGAGCTTACTTCCCTGTGTCATCCCTTCCTGTGTATCTTCCAGCTCGCTCATCAGGGTGAAAGGAGAGAGAAAGTGCTTAGATCGTGCAACAAATTACTGTAACTCCGATCAGTCGTGACGGATTCGAAAACATTTTGCGGCAATCGATTTGTGAGGCAATAAACTGCGATACACTCACACCTGGATATAACGAACACGGATATAACGAATTATTTGCTATAACGAAGCAAATTAAGAATAGCCTTGGTAATAGATACAATGGCTCGGATATACGCTTATAACGAATTTTCGGATATAGCGAATTTATTTTCATGTCAAATGCGACTTTGTTATAATGAGGTTTGAGTGTACTGCGTTTGGTAGATTATTACTTGGAAAAGTGCTTCATGAGTCCTGCCAAAGACGTAATGACAGCTGAAGTTGAAGTCCTCAAATGCCCACGCGAGTCGCCCGAAGCAGCAACACTGAGGAGGAATGAGCGCGTCAAATTCAATGTGCTGTGAAACCAGCAAAAGATGCCACATTTGTGCACTGCCACGTTCAAATGGTGCGAATGGTGTGGGTGTGCAGCCTGGAATGCCCACTGCACCGCGGCCATCTTTGAGGGTACAATGGCAAAGCTGAAGTGCAGGTAGTCTTGTGGGAAGGCTTGATGCCTGTCAACAAGCACACATGCTCTGGAGTGGTGGAGTTGGATATATGACCCCATTTGAAGTAACAGATTAAAAATGCATGCAATTGTCAAGGTGATACAGAAAGAGTTCGATATAGACAATAATCCAATATATACTGATGTTTGGCTGTAGCAGGATAGGGCAATCGTGAATTATGGTAGTATAAATGACTAGAATCAAGAGAAAAGAATCCTTACATTATACAGTAAAATCAGGTTAACTTGAACCTTGTTATTATGGCATCTCTTATTTATTTGGTTGCTTCCCGGTTAATTAAGATTATTCTTGGAGCAGGACGACTACAAAGTGCTGCAAGTGTGTAGTGCAGAAGTGCATAAATTCATTAATAAGTGCCATAGTACATTAAACACGGACATGCATCCTGCAAAGTGGGTAAAGTTCTCAAAGGTGCTACTCAGATTCCTAAAGCAATATGTCCCATAGGCAACTAGTTTCCATGTGCTCTAACGGAAAAAATCTGCTGCATGTAGTAAGCTTCTGTTTGTAGCTGGGTAACTTTCTTGCATGCTTCAACATACAATTTATACATCAAACAAGATATTGCTACATGTAGGCTGCCGGAATCCATATTGTCGACGCGCGTGTGCGCCCGACGAAGAGGACGAAGGTCGCTAGCTGCTCGAGCTCGGAGCCGGATTGCTCAGTGCTGCAGCCATTCTTGCAAATATATCTTGTGAATAGCGACTTGTAAAAGCGACTGTCACTCACGTAACATATTTGGTGGAGGTGGAACGTTCCCCGTCCTCGTCACGCAGCTCCGCAGTGGCCGCGTCATCCAGCCTCTCGCCATGGCTTCCAATCACAACCCGTCCCCATCTCCATCTGCGGCTCCTACGACAACCTTTGTTGCGGTCCCCACCCCCCACGATCCCGGGACATTCTCTGCGCAACCTGGCCTCGACGTCGACTACTGGCTTCGCCTGTATGAACGGGTCAGTCAAACTCACCGGTGGGACCCTACCATGATGCTCGCTAATGTTCTCTTCTACTTGGACGGAACCCCGCGCATCTGGTACGAAACACATGAGACCGAGCTCACCAGCTGGGACACGTTCAAGGAGAAGCTACGTGACATCTTTGGGAACCCGACCGGTCGCCACGCAGCTGCACGACAAGAGCTCGCTACCCGTGTCCAGTCACCTACTGAGTCGTATGTCTCATACATACAAGAAGTGCTTGCTCTTTGCCGGAAAGTGGACGAGGCAATGCCCGAAGCTGACAAAGTGGGTCACGTTTTGAAAGGCATCGCGGACGACGCTTTCCATTTGCTGGTCTACACCAACGTCTCGACTATCGACCGCATCATTCAAGAATGCCGCCGTTTCGAAACGGCCAAAAGCCGTCGTGTGCACCCTCAATTTTCTCGGTTGCCAAACACGGCTGCCACGTCCACCTGCTCCGATTCCGCCGCTACACCGCCCTTTGAGCAGAGTGTAACGCGCATCGTTCGACGGGAACTTGAAGCGGCAAGTCCAGCGCCGTTCCAGCCCTCTCCATTCGACCATGCCACTATACAACCAACCCCCGCGGTCTCCGTTATTCAGGCGGTCGTACGACAAGAATTCGCCAACCTCGGGTTCCCTGTCGCCTGCCCCGTCTCTCGCCCCTCGTCCCAACCAATGCCCATGAATGCATCTCGAAGTGACCCATTCGTTCCTCCACGATCTCGCAACCCAGCGGAATGGCGAACTCCCGACGACAGACCCATCTGCTTCCGGTGCCACCGCGTTGGTCATGTCTCCCGCTACTGCCGCGCCACTTGGACGCCGCCATATAGGACCCAATTTTTCTCGCCTTCCCGCCCATATGAAGATCTTCGCCGGTATTCGCCCAGCCGTACAGACCCTACTTGTGACACACCTAACAGCCGCCCTCCTGCTCGTTCCCCGTCACCCCAACCCCGCCGCCACCCCTCGCCGCCCAACTTTGCATCGTACCCGACGGAAAACTAGATCGTGCAGCTCCTGGAGGTAGTGCTGCATCATCTCCTTCTGAACCAAATCCTCCGTTGACGCTTCCTACGAACAAGAACCTCATCGATGTGCATGTGGACGGTATTTCTTTGACGGCTCTAGTCGATACTGGAGCTCACGTGTCCATAATCAGTGCTCGTCTTTGTCGCCGACTGAAAAAAGTCCTCGCACCTGCTACTACAAAAGCTGTACGCGTCGCCGATGGCGGAACTGTTCCTGTCACTGGAATGTGTACAGCTCGCATAAGCATCGCCGACCGTTACGTTCCTGTCCTATTCACGGTGCTCCATAATTGTCCTCATGACCTCATCCTTGGGATGGACTTCCTGTCGACCCATTCTGCCCTGATAGACTGTTCCGCTGGTACTCTTTGCTTGGACCTTCCTCTTCAGCCAGATATTCACCCCGACCTCCCACACAGCCTCGGCACCTCGGATTTCATCCGCCTACCGCCTAAAGCCCTAACATTCGCCAAATTCACAACGACTTCATCCGTGTTGGATGGGCACTACGTCGTAACGCCGATTACTGATGTACTTCTGGCACGTGACATCACTGTGCCTCACTGCGTCATAACTATAGCCGCTAACCGGGTACATCTCCCCGTCATAAATTTCGGCTTCACGAAGCAAGTCCTCCCTCAAGGCATCTTAATCGCCACGTTGCGGTCCTTAGCCGATGACCACGTCACCTCTTTTGCAGCAGACGTATGCTCCAATCTTCCTTGTCGCCCACCCGATACCACAAGCCTCGACATGGCATTACGCCCCATGATTGCCCCAGACCTCCCCCCAGCGCAATCAGCCGCCCTCATCCGCCTTTTGGCTTCTTACCGCGAGATCTTCGACCTTGACAATCGACCACTCGGCCAAACTTCTCTTGTGCAGCACCGTATCAACACAGGTGATGCTGTTCCCATTCACCGTCGACCGTATCGGGTGTCCGTATCGGAGCGCCAGGTTATTCAAGAAGAAGTAAACAAGATGTTAGCTAAAGGCATTATTGAGCCTTCATCGAGCCCTTGGGCGTCACCCGTCGTCCTGGTTAAAAAGAAAGACAACACGTGGCGTTTCTGCATCGATTACCGGCATTTAAATCGAATTACGAAAAAGGACGTGTATCCTTTGCCCCGCATTGATGACGCTCTCGATTGTCTCCATGGCGCACGCTACTTTTCATCCATAGACCTTCGCTCCGGTTATTGGCAGATTGCCGTGGACGAGAAAGACCAAGAAAAGACCGCCTTCGTCACTCCCGATGGCCTGTACCAATTCAAGGTTATGCCCCTCGGTCTATGCAACGCCCCAGCCACGTTCGAGCGCATGATGGACTCTCTGCTACAAGGGTTCAAATGGTCAACATGCCTTTGTTACCTAGACGACGTCCTCGTATTATCACCTACATTTGAGACCCACCTTGAGCGTCTGTCGGCTATTCTCGACGTCTTCCGCAATGCTGGCCTCCAGTTGAACTCGTCGAAGTGTCACTTCGGCCGCCAACAGATTACAGTGTTGGGCCACCTCGTTGATGCTTCTGGTGTGCGGCCGGACCCTGAGAAAATTCGTGCCGTCACCAGTTTCCCAGTACCCCAATCCGCCAAAGATGTTCGGAGTTTTGTGGGACTCTGTTCCTATTTCCGGCGGTTCGTGAAAGACTTTGCAGCAATCGCTCGACCACTTACTGATCTTCTAAAGAAAGACGTCCCATTTTCGTGGGGGTCCACTCAAGCTGCCGCCTTCTCTCACCTCATCACAATTTTGACGACGCCACCTATATTAGCCCACTTTGACCCATCCGCCCTGACTGAGGTCCGAACTGATGCCAGTGGTCACGGGATCGGAGCCGTCCTCGCCCAACGTCAGCAGGGACACGACCGCGTTATCGCCTACGCTAGTCGCCTCCTTACACCCGCGGAGCGCAACTATTCGATCACCGAAAGAGAATGCCTTGCTCTTGTCTGGGCGGTCTCCAAGTTCCGTCCATATTTATATGGCACTCACTTCTCCGTAGTCACCGACCACCACGCGCTCTGCTGGCTTTCATCATTAAGGGATCCCACAGGTCGACTTGGTCTCTGGGCTCTGCGACTGCAAGAGTACACTTTTGCAGTGACGTACAAGTCTGGACGCCTGCATCAGGACGCTGACTGCCTATCTCGCTATCCGGTTGGCGAGTCGCGCACCGTCCCTGACACCGACGCTTGCGTGTGCACCGTTTCCCAACTGACCCACATAGCCGACGAGCAACGCCGTGATGCATCCTTACGGGCTATCATCGAGTGCCTCGAATCCTCACCTTCGGACCGATCTCATCGCTCGTTCGTACTCCAGAATGGTACACTATACCGCCACAACTTTCATCCAGACGGACCATTTCTGCTGCTTGTTGTACCCAAACACCTCCGCTCGGCTGTACTCCACGAACTTCACGACGTTCCAACTGCCGGTCACCTTGGTGTGTCCCGCACATACAACCGAATCCGCCGTCGCTTCTATTGGCCAGGTATCGCACGCTCCGTCAGACGATACGTCGCGGCGTGTGAGAAATGTCAACGCCGCAAAACACCATCGACGCTTCCGGCTGGGTGCCTTCAACCCCTCGACATTTCGTCCGAACCCTTCTTTCGCGTCGGCTTGGACCTACTCGGCCCTTTTCCCCTCTCTTCTGCTGGCAACAGGTGGATAGCTGTGGCCACAGACTACGCCACACGCTACGCCATCACACGAGCTCTTCCAACAAGCTGCGCCACAGATGTCGCCGATTTCCTTCTGCGCGACGTGATCTTGCAACACGGTGCTCCACGCCAGCTGCTCACGGACCGTGGCCGCACATTTCTATCGAGAGTCATAGCGGACATCCTGCGTTCATGTGAAACGCGGCATAAGCTCACTACGTCGTACCATCCGCAAACGAATGGCCTCACGGAGCGTCTGAACCGAACCCTAACCGACATGCTTTCAAAGTATGTTTCCTCAGACCACTCCGACTGGGACCTTGCTCTACCGTACGTGACATTTGCCTACAATTCCTCGCGCCATGACACGGCTGGTTACTCCCCATTTTTCCAGCTGTTTGGCCGCGAACCCACATTGCCCCTTGATACAGTCATTCCGTTGCCAGCAGCTCCGACCACTGAATACGCCCTGGACGCTATCAGCCGGGCCGCTCATGCACGCGAAGCCGCTCGTACTCGCCTTCTGACCTCCCAAGAGAACCAACGCCGTCGGTATGATCAACGACACCGCGACGTACACTTTTCGCCCGGTTCTTTGGTTCTGCTGTGGTCTCCGACCCGGCACGTTGGCCTGTCCGACAAACTGCTCTCTCGGTACACAGGGCCATACCGAGTGCTTCGTGCGGTGACTCCCGTCACCTATGAAATCGCTCCTGCTGACTCGTCGTCTTCATCCACCCCGCATGCCAGCGACATCGTACACGTCGCACGCCTGAAGCAGTACCACTCGCCCAATGACGTTGACGTCTAGATGCGCCGAGATGGCGCCTTTGCGCCGGGGGTTATGCTAGATATGTAGGCTGCCGGAATCCATATTGTCGACGCGCGTGTGCGCCCGACGAAGAGGACGAAGGTCGCTAGCTGCTCGAGCTCGGAGCCGGATTGCTCAGTGCTGCAGCCATTCTTGCAAATATATCTTGTGAATAGCGACTTGTAAAAGCGACTGTCACTCATGTAACAATATTAACTAGATGAATTGCTGCCACCTACCTCTTTAAAAATTCCAGCTGGGTGATAACTATAACCTCGGGAGCTTTAAAGAAATCACTGGCTTTTACAGGTCAAGACAACGATATTATATTGAGGCATGTCGTAGCGAGGAACTGCTAATTAATGTTGACCAACTGGGTCGACATGTGAAAGTATTTAAGTAGAGTTGAACTCTTTTAAAAGAGGTACTGATGTAACAGGCATTTGGCTATAAGAGACACAAGTGTGCCTACATTGAAAGAGAGGTTGATCAGAAAATGATAATGTGGTACCCTGCTTATAAAAGACACCTCATGTAAGGGACAAGAACTGCTCCCCAGTGTGTGTCTCTTATAAGGCGGTTCAGCTGTACATGGCTGTTCTTACACTTTGTAACACCTTAGCCGCTAGACTACCATGGTGGGTTCTTTTGCCACTTTTATGTGCAAACATTAAGAGGGCCCACACTGTATTCCAAGCACTGAATTAGTATTGGAAAAAAGGAGTCTATTGCCACTGCTCATACATTGTTCGCTCTTCGCCTCGTACGCAGGAGAAGACGAAGCTCCCTGGTGCACAGACGGAAGCGGTGGGCTGCATCTTTTGCGATGTGACCCTGTCGGGCCTCGTGGAGAGGCACCAAGCACTCAAGCCGAGGAACAACTACCGCCGGGCAGCGGGTGCCAATGCCGGTGGCGGCAGAGGCCGGGGCCGGGGTCGGCGTCGGGGCAAGCCCAAGGACAAGATGGCGCAGCTGGCTGCGTACTTCGTCTGATCACTGTCTGCTCAAAGGAGGAGTGTTTGTTGTTTAGATGAGATCTGATGTAGTTATTTGCAGGCCTTTCTCATTAAACACATTTTTTTGTACATACGGACAAATTTGTGAACTGTGGCCATTATTTTGATGGATACATCACGACCATGTCGGTGACTGCCATGGAGAATGTAAGAGAGGGCAGTGCTATCCTCGAAATATAGGGGTTTCATTCCATTTCAAGTGGGCCCGGTAGTTTTTCGGCTACTGCCAATCCCGCGGAAAAAAATCGTCCTAATATATCGCTACATGCATACGGTATCTAGTCTCTCGGACCATGTGCGTGGGCGTTTGTCAAAGAGAACGAAGAGCTGTCCCCGCTCGGGCTCTGAGCTAACCGGTAAGTGCTGCAACCGCTGTTGTAAATATACGATGTACATAGTCTACAGAACAAGCGCCTCATCATTCACGTAACAATATGTGAATGTAGGAAGTAGGTATTGAAGCAGTACCATAAAATTTCGAGCAAGCGGCCCCTCCAGTTTCACTGCTAATTTCAAGTTTCCACGCCGTTGGGAGAAAGCGCCCCTCCCCTCATGCTCCCCACCACAGTCCGCATCCCGATCATAAAAAAAATTACACCATCAGACTCCCACTAAAGGCAACCATGTGGGGATGCGAAGCAGCGTATGGGTCGACTTAAAGTTCCGTTCATCACGGGCACCTTGCCCGATGTTAACGCGCCCTTGCAAGTGGAGCACACCATGGATTCAGTGCAGTTGCTGTTGCTGTTACTCATCCCGAACTCTTGTTGGAGCACGCCACGCAGGTCCATCGCGCGTCTGCAGAATCTCGTGATTGCTGAGAGAGTGTAAGAAAAAGAGGCCACAGCGTCTTACCTAGCCCCTTACACAGGCTCGAGCGTGCCAGCGCGTTCTGGCTAGGATACAACGCGTTGGTTCATCGCGCGTCTGCAGAATCTCTTTCCCCGACGCGATCACGATTGCTGAGGGAGTGTAAGGGGGAGAGGCCACAGCGTCTGACCCAGCCCCTTACACAGGCCCGAACGCGCTAGCGCGTGCCAGCACACATGGTTTTGTCTGCGTTACGCCGAGCTAGGACAGCATACCGCAGCCCGGGCCCCTAAAGTGCTCTGCACTTATCATCATCAAGGCGGTCGAAGAACAAGAGGAAGAAGACTTCTCCTTGGCGCGAGTGCGCGCTCAATGTGTTACAGATGGCTATGCTGGTAGAAAGCGGACGGTCGCCAGTGGAACTACGGACACAGCTCCGAGCAAAAGCTGCTTCGCATCTAAAAAAACAAAAAAAAATTCCGCAGATCCCGCGTACCGTGGGAATCGATGTAATGCGAAGCGTGCAGGGGATGGTGACTGTGGCGTAATTTTTCACATTGAGCGAAACGTTACGGAATGACGCTAGAGAAATGTGGTAGTGGTATACGCACACTCATGTGTTGAAGAGTAGCATATGTATTAGATAACCAGTTGTTTCCAGATGCGTACAGATGCCAACAGCAACATGGCTGTTACCAACGCCAGACGTGGTAAGCTGATATGTAGTGCTTATATTATTCAATACTAGATAGCGCGAATCTGAACAAGACAAAGAAGGAACACAGATGCGCAGGACAGGCGTTACTCGCAACTAAGCTTCATTCAGGAAAGTTTCCCTCGATATATACACAACCGAGTGGCACGCGCAGGTGCACTGCACGCACGTTACAGTACAGTTGCATTTGTTACAGTTTTCTGCCTATACTTGTCTGTTATGACGGAGAACGTACGCACGCACGGAGAACGAACACACGCACGCACGTACGAACCCGTGTGCATGTGTGGAAGGGGTTCTTGACAGTTCTTGAACAAGGTCATCATCACCGTGATCAGTGAGCCCCAGCAGCTGGACCAGGACTTGGTATTCGGGTCCGTTCATGATCGCGGCTACGATGCGTCTAGGCGCAGTGAACTGCGAGGTATAGCACAGCTGGTGGAAATCCTGGATGACTCTCCCGATGAAATGATCTATGATTCCTTCTGACCTGGACGTGGCAGCGAGGTCTTTTGATGCCCTGTCCACATCCAAGCCGTCTTTCACGCAGTATAAGGACTAGGCGTTGCTGGGTCTTGATAAAGCAATGTTGAAGTCACCGGTAATGATGGGAGGACTGGTTCTCTCGGCAGATTTATTGTAGGAGGCATTGATCCCTGTTTTTGCGTAATCCACGTGGTCCATGTCGCGGGCCACGTGGACGAGTGGATGGTACTTGAGCGTCTTCCAGCGGTGTTCTGTCTTCAGCTTCCTCGCTTTCCTTGCGTTCGCCGCGGTGGTGTAGCGGTTACGGTGCTCGGCTGCTGACCCAAATGTCGCGGGTTCGATCCCGGCCGCGGCGGTCGAATTTCGATGGAGGCAAAACGCTAGATGCCCGTGTACTGTGCGATCTCGGTACACGTTAAAGAATACCAGATTAGAGCTGTGCACGGGCCGTATTTCCGAGCCCGAGCCCGGCCCGGGCCCGCTGACTTTGTCGAAGGCCCGCCCGAGCCCGACGGCAAAGGGCTGCGAGCCGGCCCGGCCCGACGTACGAAAACACAATCCCGGGCCCGGCCCGGCCCGGCCCGGCTTTTTAAAGGTTCGCTGCGAAAACAAAACATCGTTTTCCGGTAATTCGGCGTTTTATTGAGCATAGCAAATGTGATCAAACGACAAACGACGAACAGTCTCTATTACACAGATTACAAATTGTCGTGCAAAAACAGCAAGCAAGTAGACGGCATCATGCCAGCAACAATGGAGTTCGCTCGCCAAAGCCGTCACGCGTATGGGGTATGCCCATGCAAGCGTGAGCTTGCACGGAGGCGATCTACGTCGCGTCGCTCGTCGCTGTCTCGGGCATTTTAGATGTGAAACATCTTATAAAGGAGTTCAATCCGGTGGTGGTGGTGTGCGGCGTGACCACCCTTACTGCGCATGCGCAAGTCCTCTCCACACACCTCCTCTCCCTCTCCACACCCCCTCTCCACTTTCCCTCTCCCCTCCCCTTCACCACTTCCCTTCTCTCCTTTGCCGCCCCCTCTCTCCCTCTCCCCTCCCCTTCTCCACTACCCCTTTCCCTCTCTCCCCTTTGCCTCTCTCCCCTGTCCTCTCCACTCCCCCTCTGAAACGCGGGCTCTACATGCCGAAACGCTGCTTCGCATCGCATCAGGTCCCCTTTAGCGGGAGATGGTGTGATTTTCACTCATATGGGATTTGGCCTTAAATCTAACGCGAGCAGTCGCGTGGCGCCGTCACTAGCTCAGGTGGTGTTATTTCTCTGTTTGTCGGAGCGCAACAGAGGCAGTGCTTTACCTGCTCCCCTTTTGTTTAAAGTAGCGAATGGAAAGGAAAAGCGGTAAAGGGCGGTCGCGAAAAAGGCGCTGTATGCGTGCTGGAAAACAATTCCCGCTCATTCTCTATATTTCGGGCTTGATTCGGGCTTTGCGCCGGGCCCGAGCCCGGCCCGATAAAACTCCAAGTAGCCTGAGCCCGGCCCGGGCCCGAGGTGAAAATAGGTCGGCCCGCCCGAGCCCGGCCCGCGGGCCGGGTCGGGCTTGGGCTTTCGGGCTACCCGGAGCCCGTGCACACCTCTATACCAGATGGTCAAAATTTCCGGAGCCCTTCGCTACGGCGTCTCTCATAATCATGTCGTGGTTTTGGGACATAAAACCCCAACACTTATTATTATCACTTTTCTTGCGTGTCACTGTGTGTTTTCGGTTACTCTGTTCGTTGAACTCTATCACCTGTGGCGCATACCTGTAAACCATAAACTCTGGTATGCGGGTATGTGCCACACGTGACTGAGAGAAAGGGTTTCATGACGTACGCGACAAGTATTTTGCGTTATTCATGTCATGACCAGTGGATCGTGTTTGTCATACACTGATCCCCTGCTATGCCAATTTGGGTATATACTACAAGTTATGGAGACGACCTGAAGAGCGCCCAGACGTAGGCGGCTAGATAGATAGATAGATAGATAGATAGATAGATAGATAGATAGATAGATAGATAGATAGATAGATAGATAGATAGATAGATAGATAGATAGATAGATAGATAGATAGAAACGGCCAAAGTGCCTGAGGTTCGCTAAGAAATGCTTCGCATTTAAAAAGTCAATTTCATCGCAAGGGCGAAGCAAGGAAAGCGGTAGCAACAAATTGTAGTGTTATACGAAGTGAGACTGGCAGCTAACTGTATTGTATCCGATCTCGCGTAACTAGAAAACGCTGGTGTAAGAGAATACGGCTGCTCCAGGTAGAGATGCTCTCCGCATATTGACTTCGCGTTGAGAGCGCAGCACGTAGAAATGTATACGAGCCGCCCGCTGTGATGGCTTTGGAGATAGCGCGCGCGCCAGTGATCGCGACGGCGCCCTTAGATTCAAAGTTCAAAGTGGCTGCTCGCGCGACAACCTCCCGCCCCCACCACCCCCACCTCGCGTCTTTTTTCATGGTCGTTAAAGACTGGTGGGGCGTCTCCTGTCTGCTTCGACGGCAGACGTCCCGAGCGGGGTGATGTTACGCATGCACCCTCCGAGCGACGGAAATGGGCCGGCTCGTTTGATCTCTGCGTCGGCCGCGTTCGTCGCCCCCACTCGCGCGCTTTTTACCCGCGGTAGAACATACGATGTGCGGGGGGATCTTATCCATTTGGACTTCATACGGGAGGCACATGGCCGCGACGGCAAAAACCCGTCGACACTGTCCATATAATTGCTATCGCAATAAGAAACGCCCATTCTTTAACGAGGAATATGTTAACATATTGGGCTTTACGGGTGCATATACTATTTGATAAGCATACGGCGGGAGCAATCGAAGAAGACAACTTGTTGCAAAACTGACAAAGTTTTAAAAAATAGCCTTTCTATCCGTATTGCAGCTTCGTTCTCGCAGTGTATCGGTTCAAGTAAAAATCAAGCTTGTGCAGCCTTGTGTAGTACACCTCATTGCCAATTTGCGCAGGAAGTGCTAAAAAAGCAATTTTTGTTGTAAGTAAGCGGAAAAAAATTCCACAGCATATCCACGGGGTGAATGATGATGAGTGGGGCGAAGCTCTCGCACGGCAGGATCTTGGCGGCGGCGTCGCGCAGCTTCACGCCCAGTACATCATCAAAGACGTGAGATCGGGCCGGTTTATACTAAAGGGTCGATGAGAGTCATGGCGACTTGCAGCTCACTTTAATTTTACATGTACGCTGTGAATTTTTATTGTTTAATCACGCACAGGAGAAATCTCACCAGGCGCTATCTTGGAGGTAAACAATGGCTGCTAATGGGGAATGAGAGACAGAAGAAGTCGGCTTTTAGCTAACACTTACACTTCTACTTCTACTAACGTTTCCTACTGGAACATGCCAATGGCTGCTGATGGGGAATGAGAGACAGAAGAAGTCGGCTTTTAGTTAACGCGCACGCTGCGAATTTTTTATTGTTCAACAACGCACAGGAGAAATCTCCCACCGGCACCACCTTGGAGGTCAAGATACTAGCGTTAAGACTGGTTACGCACTACATACAGGGGACGAACGGGTGCCGCTATAAGGAGCTTCGCCCCTAAAAAATGAAAGACATGGAGTGAGCCGCAAGGACGCGCGAAGTTGCTCCTTGTTTCGCCGTCACTACACAACACGTCGGCATCGGATTCAAGCGGGTGCCTTTTGGAAAAAGCCACCAATTTACTTAAGCTGGAGCACTGCCGTGAGGCTCCTAAAAATGCTGAAGGGGCAATGTTCAAAATTTCTGGGCATGAACTGCTTGTTATGTCGGAAACCGTCATGCTGCAAACAGCCAGACGCGTGGAAGGAAAGTTACATAACTCACTTGTGTTATTCGGGCATGCTTTTACTATACACAGATCACACGCCTTTCGTATTACCCCCTGAATCCTGATACAGTACACTTTGCATTCGGTAAGTTCATTGTCTTCCGCCGCGCGGTGAGAGAGCGGTTATATACGGTGCTCAGCTGCTAACCCGAAGGTCACGGGTTGGATCCCGGCCGCGGCGGTCGCATTTCGATGGAGGCGAAATGCTAGAGGTCCGTGTAACGTGCGATGTCAGTGCACGTTAAAGAACACCAGATGATCGCGAAATTTCTGGAGCCCCCCACTACGACGTGCGTCATAATCATACCATGGTTTTGGCTCGAAAACACCAGATATCATATTGTATAAGTTAATTCCTTAAGCGCCACGGCTCAAGGGAACAGGGAGAGGAAAACGCTGAAGCACCGAGTTTTAGAGTGCTTCTGCCTGTTTATAACGAAGCGTCATCCAAAAAAAAAAAAAAAAACACGAGGCCCGCGCGGAACACGCAGCACAGTCACAGAGAAAGCTTGAAGAGTGGCCTTCCTATAGAACCCGCTGTAAACTCTCTCGGGAAAACTACTACAAAAAACTTGCAATTAAGTCTCTGGAGTCTGAACGGTACCCACTACGCCATAAATCATAATTTTTGCGAAGTGGGGAAGCGCCCACTACGCCATTACTCGTCACTCTGCGGAGAAGCGAGGTACCCGCTACACAGCTGTAAGACATTATGTGCGCTTTGTTGATGCCGGGGCGGATGACAATGAATAATTATGGCGGAGCCCTTTGTAATGGATGGGGGGCTTGAAACGACCGACTCAACAGCATTCGCATTGTGTGATGCCTGGTTGGTACTTTACTCTTATACCACGCTATACAGTAAAATAGCACTTGAACGAACGTCGGCTAAAGGAACTATTCAGTTGTACGAACTTTTCTTGAATCCCCCGCCAAAGCGCCATGGGACCCAATGCTAATGCATTTCAGTTTAACAAAAGATGGTGCAGAGAACATTTCAGTTCTGCGAACATATTTTGTGACATCATCCAATGCTCCCACGTCATATTGATGACAAGTACTACCGCACTTTCTGTAGCATAGCTTTACCGTGGATTACGCGATAAATTCCGCCAGCGGCACGTCACCGGTGGCTCTCGCGTTGAGACGTGCGCCACGCTGTGTACAGAGATTGTAGCGAACGCCCTACCTCAGGAAGAAGAAGAGGAGGAGGAAGAAGAAGTAACCCTTGTAAAGGAAGCACCAAGAATTTCAGCTAAAGAAGCGCTGATGTACTTGGAAAGAGTGGAGTCCTTCGATGCGCAGCAGAGCGCTGTGCTGGGCAATGTTTATGAGAGCTTGAACACAGTGACTCAAATCATGACCGCTGTATGCAGTCCTAAGTGCACAAGTGCGGCAGCGGAATACTGCAGTCTTCAAAACATGCTAAATAAGCAGAAATTCGCATTCAAATAAGCAGCACTGCAAATACAAGGATTCAAATTTCATTTCAACAACTGATGTTTTCTTTAGCTCCTGATAACAAGTTGCAACATACTTATTTCAGTTAAGCGAACTTTCACTTTAACGAACCTTCTCCTGGGGTCCCTTGAAGTTCGTTCAAGTGAAGTTTCACTGTATTACATCTCTTAGCGCAATTCCTTGCCCGACATGACGGCGAAGGTGTTTCGAGCACCAGTGGCTTTGTAGTAGAATACTCGACTGCCACGCAGGGGGCCCGGGTTCAAATCCCATTCGATCCTGGATATTTTTTTTTAAAGCGGAGCATTTCTTAGTCGCACCTGCAGCTTCGGCCGCCGTCCACACCCCCACTGCGCATGCTCGGCTCGTCTCGTGCCGGCAGCAAGCCTCTCCTCTCCCTCCCTCGAGTGCTCGGCTCGTCTCGTGCCGACAGCAGGCCTCTCCTCTCCCTCCCTCCCTCCCTCCTCTCGATCGAACGCGGGCGGTGTGTATATAAGCTCGAAGAGCAGCACCCGAGTCCCCTCTCTGACGTCACACGCGAGAGGGCGCCACTCAACGATCTCGAGGCCAATAGAGGAGGAATACGCGCGCGCGGTGTGTCGCTACTTTCCCAGATGAAGGGGATGTCAGCCACAGGGCTTTAGAGAAGTGTGCACTCTTGCCCTTCAAAAATCCTTGGAACAAGGGTTGTCGCGAGAGCCAACGTTTCGACAAGCGGACTTGTCTTCTTTCGCTGATAGAAACGCTGGCTGCAGTGACACACCGTGTTCCAAGGATCTTTCATCGCTTCAAGATTTCATCTTTCCCTGAACATCTAGTGTTGTCCTTGTATGTTACTCTATGCTGCCGTTGCATAAACGAGGTATTTTTGTCACGATATCGTCGCTCGGGCGCTTCCTAGTCGATTACAGAAGTGACGCCTTGCGCTCTCTCCCGTGTTCTGATCGATACTAGCGAAATATCACACTGGCCGTTAAAAGCTAGAGGACGCGCGTGCGCTGTACGCGCTCTTGGGCTTGGCCGTTACGCCGTCAGAAGGGGCAGCGATGCAGTTTGGCATAAAGCCCTTTTTAGTTTGGCATATGGTGCCTCGATGCCACCGTCGCCTCCTGAGCGTTGGCATCGAAGCACCCTAGTTTGGCACGCACGTGTTCTCTAGAATTTCGCATTCGATTGTACTTCATCAAAAGAGCCACACACGAGGCTTGTCAAGAAGCAGGTGCGGTTGGATACGCAGATCATAACTTGCACCAGTTTACAACGTCTAATCAATTATGAAATGTTAGTTATACGGGGATCGCTCCGTGGCCCTTCAGCACAACGAACACATAAGGTCGACACCATTGTTCATGCATGCACTTACAGTCTGGTGATGCACGTCGCAATGCAATCGCTGCAGCACGACGGACGAAGGCACAATGGCGTGGTCATCCTGGCCATTGTCTTTGACGTCGTCTTGCTTGTCTTGACGAGCAGGGTACTACTCTACGGGTATAATCCTTGCAGCTTGCGGCTAGTCTGATGGCCGGCACTGCTCGGAGGCGTCTAGTGCGTCTGATGGCCGGCACTGCTGTTTTCTTCGCGGCGGGCCCATGGTTTGTGGCTTGTCGGAGGCGTCTAGTGCGTGAGCGACGGAGCACGTCCACCTAAATGCCATGTGGTGGGGACGGGCAAGAACGCGGTAGCCAAACCGGTAAAAAATTTCACACTTTATTGGCCAAACTGGCGCAAAGGAAAAAAAAAGGAAAAGAGAGAGGGAGAGAAAAAAGAAAAACATTCACACTACAGCGCTAGTGGCGAGCACGGTCGTCAGTGTTCGAGCACATGATCTACAGCTAAAGTGGTTGCGTGTGCGAGTGGGCATGGCTATGCTAGGCAGCTTATATGTCAGCAGGCCTTCGCTCGTTTTATCACAAAGAGAAATCGATTGTCATCAGCACGTTTGTACGCGTGATGTTTGTGGCGCGCTGTCATGATGATGGTGTATGGCTTTGTCTTTTATCATTTTGATCGTTCTTTTTTTTTTTGTTATACACTGGGTCGATTCCACGAAAGATCGAAAAAGTGTGTATATTTGATGTTTCCGATTTTCCTGATAATTTTGTATGTTGTGCACATATGACTGCACAGCACGAAATCGCAGTTCGTTTTCAAATAAAAATTTTTTTCAACACAGGAAAATTCGACAAGTGTCGCCGGTTGACGACGACCATTTTACGAAGAATGCGTTTTCGTAACTTCGGAACCATGCTGGCAGCTACTCAAGCTATATATTACAAATATCTTTCTTTTTGGCGGAAGTAGAAGTAAAGAGGAAATAGCTCTTATCATTTCATGGAATTCTGAGTAAATTATGTATTTTTAAAAATTCACGAAAAACGCTGCGTTTTTGAAAATCAGTCAAATTTGGGACGCTATGGCTACTTCTGTGAACATCTTAGCTTGTTCATATTTGCAGTATGAATAGGCCTTTATGTGAATAATGAACCTCTGCATTTGTATTTTTCTAATAATATTCAAAGTAGTAAATTTTCATGCTTGAAACACCAAAAAGAGAAAAGTGCTCCTCCATTCAAAAATCTATAATAAAAAAAAACCCAATCTCAATTTTGTTCAAAGTCCCCCAAAATGTTTTCAAAGGACCGCAGAATGATATTATGAAAAAAACATGTTGCATCATTTTTATTACAACAAAAGCAGAAAATGTCAAACATTGTGTTTCCAGAGCGTGGTGGCTACTGCGCAAAGGAATGACGCGCGTAGCGTTCCTCTTCGCGTTGCAAGACGCGAGGTCGGTAGCATGCCCAGCGAACGCCAACGGAACGCGATCGTGCAAGTGCTCCGGCTTCGCATCGCCTCATGATCCCCGTTAGCGGGAAATGGTGCAATTTTTTTAAGGAGGGGCCCGGCCCCCCCTAGGCAGTCCGGCGGTGGCACCGCGGCACCCATTTGACAAGTGCTGGAGTTGAATTTTTTGGCAGTAGTGCTTTCTGCGGGGAAATTATACTCTGCAATTTACCGAGTAACGATTTGATCGCGAATGTTTGGTTGACAGGGTGTCAGCAAAACAGAAGAAAACAGGTATCGTCGTATTGCTCAATGCAATACGACGATACCGACGATATATGAGACACTGAACACCACGGGCAATATGCCTCGTGAAACCACGGGTCACCACCCTGTTCGACAGAGCGTCTTGGCACAGCATGCTGTTTCACGAGGCACCTGAATGTGAAGCTACCTGCTCGTGAATAAGCAATGGTTCACCTTGGTCTGTTTAATTTGCCACTCAATTTTCATTCTTTTAGTTGTGCATCGCAAGTCTGCTGTAACTGCAAAGGCGCGTGTATTTTGCCTACTTTATTAGGCAAGTGGTAGTGAAAATAAAATATAGCATTGTCGCGCCTGAGGTTCTGAATCCAGTGGGTCAACTGATGTAACTTACTTTGAGCTCACATATCTTTAAGCCTTTATATACCGAGTTATTCTTGAAAAATAGTTCCCACAACAATTTCGTTTAATGCTTGATTGGATTGATTCGTTGAATAAATGCCCGAAGTACATTCCGAATAATAAATCTATTTGTATAGCATTCATAAGCATTTGTTCTGTTCTAGAGACCGTTGGCTTCACTGCACTATGATATATATATATATATATATATATATAATATATATATATATATATATATATATATATATATATATATATATATATATATATATATATATATATATATCATTCCCGGCCAACATCCCTTGGAAATGATGCATTTTCTTGCGTTTAATACCGATAACATTTTTGCCCAAAATTCGATAATACCACCACCGCGAAAGTGGATCTTGACCGATACATCTAGAAATCCTGCGCTTATTCTTCTGCATGCCAGCTCGCAACGCGGTCATCTTTTCTTCGAGATTATATATATATATATATATATATATATATATATATGCTGTTGAAGAGGGCGGAAACCTTTACCGTATACTATAGGTATGTCTAAGTGTGTGTGTGTGAGGTGGGTGAACCTGTACCGTGCTATAGGTGTGTCGTGTGTGTGTGTGTGTGTGTGTGTGTGTGCGTGCGTGCGTGCGTGTGCGTGCGTGTGTGTGAGACCGGGCGACTGAACATAGTGACAAGCGAAACAGAGCACTATGAAGATGGGGCCGGATATCGCTATCGCGTTCAACTCTTAAAAGCGAAGCTTAAGGTGAGAGCTCGAGAAGCCGAAGCGAGACGCCAGCGCTGGCAACAACAAGCCACCGATCCAGAGGTTGGTGGCGCATCGCAATGTACGGAGGATTCACGGTTTACCAGATTTAGCTCCAGAGCTTCGCCCACTCATCATCATTCACTTCATGGATATGGCGGTATTTTTTTTTATTTTTATAACAACAAACAAAAAAATGACGATTGCTATAGCGCGAACTCAGGACAAGGACAAAAGATACACGAAGACGAGCGCCATGTCTTCGTGTACCTTTTGTCTTTGACCTGAGTTCGCGCTATAACGATCGTATTGACCTACCAGCGAGCCCAATCCCTCACCCTTCTAAGTAACAAACAAAACATCACCAGAAAAACATTCATACTTTGAGACCTGTCCGCATGACTCATTTTATAACAATAGTGAATCCGCAAAACGTTTCACCCGTACATTCTCGTTCATTGTTTGCTGCAGCAGCCGTGCTGCAAGATTTAGCCTTCTCTTCGCTAGACTTCTCAACATTTGTTTTTCATGGGAATCTACAAGAGATGAATAACACTCATGCGTGCTCCATTTATCTTTGTCCTAGAGTGCTCGGCAGAATATTTTAGTAAAGGTCAAATGGCAATGTAACGTTTTTATGTCTCTTTGTTGAGCGAATACGCTAGGAATTGTGCTATACACAGTTCGTTTCATTTGACGTGATACCGCCGCGTGACTTCATTTTCATATTTAGAACGTGCTGCCTAACCTTGCGGTCGACACCCTAGTTTGGTTTAATCTTGTTGAAGATAGCCAACAATAATATGGGATCCGTAATACAAGTACTTCGACCTTCTGTAAACCTGAACAAGCTGAATCGCTTTATCCACTAGTGCCCAAAAGATATCAAATAGTTTCTTTCGCTACCGAATTAGAGTCTAAGTTTTTATTTGCTTCTAGGTAACAGTACAACGTGAAACTGCTCTGACGTCATTTGGTCGATGGCTTGGTCTATTTGGTCGATAGAAGGTCGGTGTCATTTGGTCGAATGATACTATATAAACGGCGATGCGATAGCTCCTGAAACCATATTCCTGAAAGTATATTTCAGGCGTACATTCTCGTACACTGTTCGTTATGGCAGCCATGCATACCCTGATAAGTCTTTTCTTCGTTGGCCTTCTCACCAATGATTTTTCACGGAGCGCAGGTAAGGCCATCTTATTGGTTATTCATTAGAACCGTGATTTCGAGTAAAAAGGGCTGGAAAAAACTATTCGTGGGGTATCCATCAGCCACATCAGGATTTCCTAACCTATTTAACAAAAATAAAATAAATATAACGCAGAAACCTAGTGTAATAAAAAAACATAAAAAACACAAGTTTAAAAAATCATTTTGCCACAGGGCTCCGACTTAGGAACTCGCGACAACGGCCTCAATATCGTAACCATTACGCAATAAGCGCACACATCTATCTGGAGAACAGTGAATTGATGTTTTATGTTATGCGAAATTAGCATTCGGGCATGCAGAGAGTCCAGAGGCTAACGTGTTCGCAAGATATTATTCTTCTAGCGGAGAATTCAAGGAATATTATTTCAATTTTTATGCGTACATATTCCCGCACAGACAAACATATACACAGAGAAGCCAGAACACTCCCTCTGTACACAGGCCTCTCGGGAAATAAATTTTGGCCATGGCCGTACCTGGATGTGCCCATAACGCATGCTGACTGACAACGACGGGCCATTTCTTCACATCCTTACAGGATGGCCCTGCCAATGTTACGAAAATGCTTAGAATGTCTTACACTATCGCTATGGCTACTTAAATGTAAAGCCTTAGTGGTGATGCATTAAAGACAAGCGTCAAGTCCCAGTTGCAACTCGTTTCGTGTTTATAGAGCCTCCTCTGGCATTGCATACCTTTCTGGCCGACGGCACGGTCAACTAGGCCCTGGTTTTATTTCTCCCATCGTGCCCCTGATACACGTTATTCCCTACCCGTCAATAGGTCAAGCCACGTGAACACCGCTTCATTATTTGTTTAGTGACGCGAACGCCCCAAGGACGAAGTGAAAGCGTTGCTCACGCGCCTGGAGCCACGCCTAAGCCACACTTCTTTCGCGATCATGCCATGATTAAGTTGAAGGCCATCTTCGAATCAGACATAAGGCTTTCGCCTTAACAATGGCTTCATAAGCCGTTATTGGACAATGATTTGCTACCGTACAAACCACTTTGAGCCCATGTATTGTGTTATCCACGCAGTGCACATTAGCAAGGCGCATAAGTTTTGTTTCGCGAAGATGTAAACACTCAATCTACAAGGTGCACTAAGTGTTTGTCACTTATCTTGCACTGAAGACATACTGCAGTTGTGTTTACAATGTATTTTGAAAAATTAAACTCGGAAGTGGTAAAGTAATTCTTACGTACAAGGATATTTGTCACATGCAAGGAATTTTATGGTGATGTGTTTGTATAGAGTGGCGGTTATATTAACAGAATAAAGAATAATTCTTATTGCCCTGACTTCGCGAATAAGCTATTTGATGTGACTCTATAATCAATGTGCAGTGACAGCAACAAAAATTGTATAGATATGTATTAACTCAATGCGAACAGTTTATCGTCTGTATTACGCGCTCTTTGACGTTGGTCATCCTTCGTTTGCTTGTGTGTCTGACAACGCTCTCAATCCGCTTTGGTGCTTGTGCAGGGTAAATAATAATCATGTTTTACTGTTTAGCGGTCTCGATATCGCGGTGAATTGTTTAGGCAAATGGTAAAAAGTGCCTCTGCAAGGTGTTTTGTATTTACTTGCGTTCGAATGAATGCCCAAAAAGCTAACTCTAACTGCACTGTCATGAAATGGCTATTCGAATGTAGCGAAAAAAAGTAATGAGAAAGCGAGAAATGCAGTTACAATGATGTGGTCGAGTTGGTGTTTTGAAGCATGTCACTAATGTATTGAGTGCTATCAGACTGAAGAATAACTTCGAAAAAGTGTACCTGAAGCAGTGTCTAAGAATCACTCGGAAATCAATAGCAGCCATCGGAAATTTATAGCACTGATAGCAGGAACCTTGTAACTCAGCCATTTTGTTATTTTTTCAGGCCATCGCCCTAACCGAACGTGTAAGTGATTTTCTCTTGACTTATCATGTCGTTAGAGCACAGGAAGGGCCGCCTGCGATAGTCCGTGCGATTTTGTCACCGAGAGCATATACCACCTCATTGAAACACTGTGTAAGCTGGTGTCTAATATTTGCGGACTGCAGGACGTTAGGAGGCAAGGAGTTTGAGCAACTGAAGACTATAATTTCTTGATTGCACCAGTATATGTGAAAAATATTATCATTAGGCCATTTTACGAGCTCGAGCTATTGTTCCACGCTATTCCACAAATGAACGTTTTCTGAGATTTCACAATGCGTAAACGCGGGTGAGCACTCACTGCATGAACTTACTTGAAAATGTCTGTTTATTGAAGTCAAAATGGAAGATATGTCTAAAAGCAAGATATAGCAATGAACCAGACATTGCTATTCATTTATGACAAACACATTTCCTTCAGTGTTTGGCTTTTAATGCCTAAGCATTAAAATACTAATATGAACAAAAAAGCAGGAGGGATGGGCGTGCGTAAGATGCCCGTCCACGCTAGCGATTGCGTATAGAAGAACATGCAAAGAAGCTATACAGATTTTTCCAATTTATGTGATAAGAGTATCAATATAAGTAATAATGAGAACTAACAGACAATAACGCCAAAGTTTAGGGGGTTTTTATTTGTAGTAATTAGAATATAAATATGAAGAAAGTAAAGTGGACGAAAAGATAACTTGCCGCCGGCAGGGACTGAACCTGCGACCTTCGAATAACGCGTCCGATGCTCTACCACTGAGCTACGGCGGCGGTCATCCTCCCGTCCACTTTATGAGGCATATATGTGCATTTAAACCTAGGAGTGTTAGTCAGCGCCAATCGCAGCCATGGCGACGACTGTGGAACACTCTTTTTAAAGACGATAGTCTTTCTTGGGCAACTTAAACGCAGAAATTTTGGTCTGTCTTTCTGTCTGTCCTTCTGTCTGTCTTTCTGTTTGTCGGCACGCCCCTCGATTCAGCCACTCGGCCAAAGTTGAACCACTTGCACAAGGGCCAGCCATCGTGAACGGCTCACTAGGTTCATACTTGTGTACATGGTTGATCAAAAAGCAAACATTACGCATATCTGAGGCGCAACATCACTAGGTAAGTATTAGGTGGTGTGTTCCTTTAATTAGAAAACACATAGATACGTAATTCTAGAGACCCTAGTTTCTTAAGCTGCGCTGAAAATGCGACTGCGCCGAAACTTGGCTTCCTCCGTGCCCTCTGCGCGAGCTCATTGTTGTGTTTCGGTTTCAGTTCAGTATTGCGCTGTACGAGTGCCATGGGGCGCCGCTCTGGCATTTCTGCTTTACCCAGGCGACGTGAATATAAAAGAGTGTGTGGAGAGTACTCGTTGAGTGCGGACGTTTCTTCGGCTTCGGCGCTTCGCGCCAAACCGCGTGTTCGGGCTGGCTGGCGTCCCCGCCGGTCGCGTTGGTCACCGCCGGTCTTGCCTGCTGCTGCGCCGGGACTACCAGCCCGCAACACAGCATTCACGTTTCCCGACGTATTGCCAGATGGCGTTCATATCTTACGCAGCGCCTCTTCTATCGTCTTTAGACGACATTTGCAGCGAAGCACGCAGATACGCGGCCAATTTTTCTACCTGTTTTTGCCTGTTGACCGCCGCCGTATATAGCTCAGCGGTAGAGCATCTGACGCGTTATTCGAAGGTTGCAGGTTCGGTCCCTGCCGGCGGCAAGTTATCTTTTAGTCCACTTTACTTTCTTCACATTTATATTATAATTACTACAGATAACACCCCCTATACTTTCCTTGGCGTTATTGTCTGTTAGTTCTCATTAATATTGTGTCTAACAAAGAAAAACGAGCCCTTAAGAGTCATTTCTTTCCTTCATTCATAGCGAGGGTCTCGTTCTGGCAGACTTGATGCCTTCAAGTAGTATGCGAGGGATTATTGGTCAGCTGCCAGCTCGTAAAAACATCACGTGCTACGTGACGCCAACAGGAAGAAAAAAGAGTGTTCCACACTCGCCGCTATGGCTGCGATTGGCGCTGACTAACACTCCTAGGTTTAAATGCACATATATATATAAAGTGGATGGGAGTATGACCGCCGCCGTAGCTCAGTGGTAGAGCATCGGGCGCGTTATTCGAAGTTCGCAGGTTCGGTCCCTGCCGGGGGCAAGTTATCTTTTCGTCCACTTTATTTTCTGCACATTTATATTCTAAATACTACAGATAACACCTACTATAATTTCCTTGGCATTATTGTCTGTTAGTTCTAATTAATATTCTGTCTAACAGAGAAAAATGAGCCCTTAAGAGTCATTCCTTTCCTTCAATAAAAATAATAGCAGCATATCGGTAATTAGTAATATGACACTTACAGCTATTAAATATTTAGGGTTCATATTTCGCTTATATATGAATTCTCAACTACATGTAAAATGGGTAAATAGAGACTCTGAAAGTCCGGGTTTTGACGTAAAAACCATAAATAAACAAAACCTTAAACAGAATAGGTTAATTCAATAGAACTTTAAAAATAGCTAGCAGTAAATAACAAGTTCTGTATTATGCAGGCAGATCAGGTCAAGTGAGAAATAATGCATCCTTTTTTTTTTGGAGGTGTGGACAGAATATAGTACATTATATTCAGTAACGATAGCACCTTCGCATGTTCACTCTGACGTCGCTATAACAAAAAATTAAAACATTTAAAATTGTACTTACGTTTTCCTTTCTCCCGATTCAAAAATTTAGGCTGCAAATTGGAGCGTAAAACGGGTCCATGCAAAGCATATTTCCCAATGTGGTACTTCAACTCGAATAAAAGAACGTGTCACCAATTCGTTTACGGCGGCTGCGGCGGAAACTGCAACAGGTACGATACCAAGCAGGAATGCTTGCAGAAATGCTCCCCACGCCACTCTGGTTCACGGCCAAAAATATACTGAGCAATCTTTTTTTCTGGAATATGAGGCAAATATAATAATAAAATTTTGCTGCGTTGTGCGAGTTTGCCGTGCTGTTGACCAGTGTATGTTACTCCATTTTGTCATACTTCCTCGTTTATTTTGCACGCAGTAACATGTGCCGAAAGTCACTTGAGTAAGTTGGCTATTTGGGCAAGTTGGTAAATCTTCATCTTAACACAGCGCACACACACGAACACAGAAGAATAAGGAACCGACGACACGACACGAGATGTAGAAAGTCACCTCACCGTAAAGCGCAGCTTCCGGCGGCATGTCAGTGTCTTAAATAAATGTAACGACGTCACTAACCTTGCTTCTGCACAAAGCCTTAGGGATTCCTAGTTCTTGCTCCTCTCAAACCGGGGGAAATTCTGGGGTTTCAAGGAAAGAAATCCCACTAACCTACCAAAAGTGACACGCTCGGCCTTCAAGCGTGCCAGCTATCCTATATGAATACATAAACGTTGTTAAAAAAGCGGCTTAGGAGTATTCGTCCTTTTTTCATATAACTGAAGTGCTTCTATTTCGGCTTTTTCCGATTCGCAAAAACAATTATTAGCCATCAAACGTGCATACAGAGAATCTGATTGGCCGTATTCAGGTGTGAGCATAAAGAATGGAGCTGCACACATGGCTTTGTTTCTAAAACAAGCTGCAATGTGATATTCGCACTTGGTATCAAGAGGCTATGAAATATTTCATTTTCGCCTTTCTTCGGCAAAGTGTAAAGAAACCGCACAAAACATTTAAAGGGGCTGTGACACGCGTAACTTATAATACTGCGGATCGGCTATTAGAATATGTTGCCGTCGTATTTTCCCACCGCAATAATTTTTCGAACGCGTTATGTGTAAGCGGGGTTATCGCGAAAAGGCGCGCATCCTCGCTCCCTTCGTCGCATGAGCGTGCTGGAAAACCACACAAGGTAAGATGGCAAGTGGGTGCTGAACCGCCCAAAAGCTGGGTAGCCGTGCGTCATAGCCTTGAACATTTTACTTTCAAGTTTCGATCACATTGGCTGCTACTTCTGGTACAGACATGCGCGCCGCACCATCGGCGGCTACGGTACTTCTCGAAGCCGCGGCATGCCGCCATCGAGTCTGTATGCATGCGTTTCGGTTTGCTACGTACCTTTTTGAAAGGAGAGCAAATGATTTTTGGCTGTGTTGGCACAATAGTACAAATTGTGCTTGCAGTCAAATAATATTCAGCTCACATGCTCACAGGAGACCTGACGTCGTTGTGTTGACAGCTATTTATTCAGATTTGTGCCCCTGGAGGGCTGCAGTAAATTTAGGGGAGAGACGGGATTATAGAAAGGGGGGGGGGGCACAGGAAAAAGCAGAATCTTAATGAGCGTATTGCGAGTTGAAGTTATGGCTGTCACAGCCGAACGGAGCGTGGTGCCAGTGGCTGGAGCCTTGGGGTCGTCTAGGTGACGGAGCAGCGACAGCCACAGCTCGTTGGTGGCGGCGGCGGTGCTGCGCCCGGGTTGTGCCCAGGCCTATAATGAAGTCGGACGCCATTCTGGTGAGATTGTGGCAATGGCGCGTTGCCTGGGTCCAGAGTACAGCGGCCAGTCCCAGATGAGGTGCTCCCGGTCCGCTCGGGTGTTTCAGTGGCTGCAGATGCCAATATTCGGGTTTCCAGGGTCACGACGGTCTTGATTTCTGCGAAAACGCTGCACGAGGAAGGGGGTAAGAAGTGTTCCGGCCTGTACCTGCCGCAGCAATACCTGTTCCCGGCGAGTATTAGCGCTCAAAGGAACGGGAGGTACGTCCAATGGGTTGGATGTTTCGAGGAGATAGCTGCGCTGGTAGTGCTTTGCTTGGGCTATTGCTTCCATGCGATCGTACGAATCACTGTGTGCTTCAATTTCTTCTGGTGCGTTGCACGATATGTGTTCATCATCATCATCATCATCAGCCTGTCTACGCCCACTGCAGGGCAAAGGCCTCTCCCATGTTCCGCCAATCAACCCGGTCCTGTGCTTTCTGCTGCCACGTTATACCTACAAACTTCTTAATGTCATCTACCCACCTAATTTTCTGTCTCCCCCTCACGCGTTTGCCATCTCTTGGAATCCAGTCAGTTACCCTTAATGACCACCGGTTATCCTGCCGACGTGCTACGTGCCCGGCCCATATCCATTTCTTCTTCTTGATTTCAACTATGATGTCCTTAACCCCCGTTTGTTCCCTGACCCACTCTGCTCTCTTCCTGTCTCTTAAGGTTACACCTATCATTTTCCTTTCCATCGCTCGCTGCGTCGTCCTCAATTTAAGTTGAACCCTCTTTGTAAGTCTCCAGGTTTCTGCTTCGTAGGTAAGTACCGGTAAGATGCAGCTGTTATATACCTTCCTCTTGAGGGATAAAATGATCGCTCCCTTTTATCCCTCAAGAGGACACAAGAAACATCAAAAGACAGTCAAGCTAATAGATTGGGCTGCTTTCCGCAAGACAGAAAACTTTCCCTTTCATCAAACTCCCACATCATATTCTGAATGGGCCGACACCTTACTGCAACTCAAGAACGAGGTTACCAAAATAATCGCAACTACACCCGAAGCACCAGCAATCGATACCCATCTCTTGCATTTATGGGATGCCAGGCGCCAACTCACAAGACGCTGGAAACGTCAAAGACTCAATCGCAAACTCAAGACGCGTATTGCTGCCCTCACTGCTAAGGCAGAGCAATACGCAATCGCACTAGCTAAAGAAAACTGGTTCTCAAAATGCGTGTGACAGGTTCGTTTTAACAAAGCAAGTTGAATTATTTGTGCAGTACTATTCTCGAATAAGAGACGGAGGTGAGCGTTTGATTTTTGAAAATATATTTGCACACACACAAAAAAAATAAACGAATGAGAAACCTTAGAATCAACAAAAGATAAGCTAACAAGCGTCAGCCTGACCACAAATACATAGAGTTCTCCTTAAACAAGGGAATCTTATCATAAGCCTAATGTTGTGCAAGTCCACCCGCTACTGTCGTCAGGAGAGTCCTGATGTGGAAAGAGTGGTACGGCTCACCAACGGTCTGGGCAGACAAGCAGTCAAGTGAAGAGGACGGGGTGGTGGAAGTCCACAAGCTCGGGCCCTCAGCCCGGCGGCTCACTTCCGCTCCCGGTGGATGCAGTCATCGGTGGTGCTGTCTCCCGCCCGAGCACCACAACCACGCCATGCCGGGGCCTCAGCAATAGCCACGCCGGTAGAATGGTCGCCAGGTCCTCGTGATGGCTTGCGCCGGCCAGGTGGACGCCTTCAGAGCCCGGGTACAAGCGCCCGACAAGCTCGCGTTCCGCACCCTAGCCACGTTGGTTGGTTGGTTGGTCCTCAGTTACTTGGCGCAACCCACCACGGGGGATCGGCCATGAAACAGGTGGTACCTTATTTTAAAATTTAAATTGTTTTACAATACGAATATGTTTAGGAATGAATGGTTTTAAAAATTAGATTCACTGGTACAATCCAGATGTTTAAAAAAAACAAAAAAACACATCTGAATAGGTTGAAACAGTGAAATGGTGCATAAACTTAACATTCTATTCTTTTTGTTTCCCGTAAAAACTCGCACACGGCTGCGCAAACGTTCCTGTGGCTAAAGCCCATTTCATTTGCACCAAAGGAAAGAATCACCGGAAGGGATAAATTTAAGCCCATCCTTCGGAGAGGTTGATCTAGCAATCGTTTTCTTTGATTTGTGAACAATCTGCATGTTAAAAAGAAATGATGCAGAGATTCACTCTCGTTGCAGTGGAGGCATAAGGGTGACTGTACCAGACCCGACCTGTGTAGGTAGAAGTTCAGTGGGGGAACGCGGCATCTTATCCTGGTAATTGATACTTCTTCCCTTCTAGTGCAGCACCAACGATTTTTCCGTGGATACTTAAGGTGTGGAAACTCAGATGTTGCCAAAGCCGATTTGGCAAAGGTATCCGACGTTGCAAACTTTTCAAATCGTGCTGCTGACACGAACGCCACCGTCGGCAATATAGAGATTATGGGACCATTATGTGATGCCACCGCAAGTGCATCTGCATATTCATTGAGGGTTAGACCCTTGTGCCCTGGTACCCACACTAAGCGAATAAGACGATAATGTCTTGGGACAAGGGAATAAAATACTTCTAAGGCATTCGAGAAATTAGGTGCAGGTAATGCAGAGCCGATAGACAAACAATCTGTCAGAATGACAGCTTCTGTTATTGATAGAGGCAATTTACGTAAGGCTAGGACAATGGCAAGCAATTCCGCTTGATAAATAGGCGTAAAGTCGGGTAATCGAATTGAAAAAGACCAATCCAAAGCTGAGGATGCAATTCCCACTCCTGCCTTTTCTTCACAAACTGAAGCGTCAGTCGCTATAACGATGTTTGTTTCTAAATGTGACAGGTGGTCTTCCAAAATGGCATTCAGGTACCTATTGGGTAAATGTTTGCATTATTTAGGAAGTATATTGTCGAACTCTATTCTAATTGTTTGAGGAGATCTGTTAAGTACAAGTACCTCACGAAGGTTTACTTGTATTTTTTCCAAGTTCTTCGAACCACCAGCACACCTATTCTTCTTTCTCCTTTTCGGCGCAGTGGCTCTCGGCGATTCCTTATTTTTCGGTTTTTTTCCATGCTTCGATGTTCGGCGCGCTCGCGCAAGTAGCACGTTGTACGTCGTCCTCGTCGTTTTTGCTGCTCCAACCATCGGACGCACCACACTCGCGCACTTCACTCATAACAATGCGACTCCCTTACGGGATCTCTTCATACCAAATCTGCCTGGCATCTCCTGCGCCACCTCACTGACCCAGATTCTACCAGAGGCGCGACCAGAAGAAGCCTTCAGAGGGTTATACACGGCTTCCCTGGCGACAACGCGAACTTACTCCGTGCCCTACAGTCGAAGTACGTCAACACCACGCGGGATCACACACCTATACTCCTGTATTACGGCCCTGATAATCCGGAACTTTCAAAAGCGTTTACGGTCGTTGAAGTTAAAGCGGCGATACAAAGCATGAGGAAAGGCACCGTCCCGGGACCCGACGAGGTATCGACAGGGCTCCTTTCTAACCTAAGCGATGACATGACACAATTGCTAGTAGATAAAATGAACGAGTACTGGGGCGCCGGAACGCTTCCCACAGAGTGGAAATCGGCCGAGCTCACTTTCATCCCGAAAGCCGGCAAAGCGCTCAATATTGATAACCTCCGTCCCATATCTCTCACATCATGCGCTGGTAAGGTGATGGAGAAGGCAATACAAATCAGGCTAACCGAATATCTAGAAGAAAAGAATCTCCTGCCTGACACCATGTACGGCTTTCGTCCCTGTCTGTCAGCGCAGGACATCCTCCTACAACTAAAACATGAAATCGTTAACCGACCCAGCGGAACCACTCAAACGGAAAGGGCTATTCTTGCAATTGATTTCAAGGGAGCATTGACAACGTTCGGCACTTCACCATTTTGGAAAACTTACGTGAACTCAAGTGTGGTCCAAAATTATATGCATATGTGCGGGACTTTCTTACAGACAGACGGGTCACTATCCGCATAGGGGACCTTAAATCGCAACCCATCACCATGGGTGATTTCGGTACGCCCCAAGGAGCTGTTCTTTGACCGCTCCTCTTCAATATTGCCCTCGTGCGCCTCCCGGAGGCCCTAAATCAAATTTCGGAAGTACGCCACGCCATCTATGCTGATGACGTCACGATTTGGAGACGTTCTCGCAACCTGGGCCAGATAGAAGAAGCCTTCCAACAGGCCGCCTCCGTCGTAGAGCAGATAGGGCGCGAGTGTGGTCTGGAGTGCTCCCCCACTAAATCCGAAATTCTCGTATATAGAAATAAGGCATCCGACAATACACCCCTCAATGTACAACTCAATGGAGCCCGAATTCAAGGGGTTGAAACCATTCGAATTCTCGGGGCCTACTTCAATAATCGGGGTAACAACTCATTTGCCATACAGAAACTAAAAACGTCCTGTCTTCAAACTTCTCGCATGATTAGTAGGGTGGCCAATCGACGACGAGGGATGAAAGAACATGACATAATGCGACTCATTCAGGCATTTGTCATCAGTCGCATCACCTATAGCTTCCCTTACCTGAGAATTTTGAAAGCCGACGAGCATAAAATAGACAGAGTCATACGTGTTACTCTCAAGAAGGCTCTGAACCTTCCCCCGTGGACACTCACGGACCGTCTGCTTCAAATGGGGCTTCACAATGCCGCATCCGAACTATTCCAAGCACACCACACGAATCAAGTCATGCGCCTGGCCATAACTAGAACGGGACGGAAAACGCTATCAGAACTTGGCATCGAAGCCCCCATTCAGAGGAGGGGGAAACAACGTATCCCGCATGAATGGAGGCAGGACTTCATCATCAAACCACTACCACGCAACATGCATCCACAGTTCCACGAACATCGACGTCGGGCACGGGCCAAGGCTCACGACAAATACTCAGACACTGAGGGCGCCTTCTTTGTCGATGCAGCTGGACCAGTGAACGGCAAGTACACGGCAAGCGTCGTTCATCAAGGAAAACAGATAGATTGTATATCAGCCCAGGACACAGACGCAACTAGCATGGAAGAAGCAGGAATTGCCCTCGCCCTACAAAACCCCGGATCCACCTTCGTTCTGACAGACTCACAAGCAGCCTACCGAAATTTCTGCAAAGGCCACATTGGCCCCATTGCACACCGAATCCTCACACAGCTATCGTCCCCACGCTCAGAGAGAGAATGGAAACAGCTAATATGGGTACCCGGCCACTGCGGAGTTAGAGGCAATGAGCTCGCCCACGCCTCGGCCCGAGAATTACTCTTCCGGATCTCCGACCCTGGCATATCGCACCCACCCTCGGCTATATGCGTATGGACCCGCTTCTCACATACACAGAAATTCTACAACACCAAAGACTCGAAAGACGGAAACTTGCGCCTCCGGGGCCGAACCTCGGCAAGGAATCGCAGGTAGCGTGGCGTCGCCTGCAGACACTGTCGTACCCAAATCCATACGTACTATCTAAGATAGATCCCGACGCACACAAACCGCAGTGCAGGTTCTGCGACAATAAAGCAGCCACCCTGTACCACATGGTATGGGAATGTCCGCACAATCCACCCATGCAACCCAGGACACAACTAAACATAAAAGGGTGGGAGGCAGCTCTGTCCAGCTCAGATCCGAAGTCCCAAGAGGCCCTCGTGAAGCGTGCGAGGATAGCGGCCCGCGCCAATGGGATCCCGGGCTAAGGATCCCACTCACCGATCTTCTCAATACCATGAAATAAGCGTTTTATTCTCTCTCTCTCTCTCTCTCTTGAGGGATAGTGGTAGACTACCATTCATGATTTGATAATGCTTGCCGAATGAGCCCCAACCCATCCTTATTCTTCTAGTTATTTCACTCTCATGGTTCGGCTCCGCGGTTACTACCTGTCCTAAGTAGACGTACTCCTTTACAACTTCCAGTGTCTCGCCACCTATCGCAAAGCGCTGTTCTCTGCCAAGATAGTTCCACATTACTTTAGTTTTATGCATATTAATTTTCAGACCTACTCTTCTACTTTCCGTATCCAATTCAGTAATCATGAGCTGTAATTCGTCTCCCGCGTTACTCATCAATGCAATGTCATCAGCGAATCGCAGGTTACTGAGATACTCTCCATTAACTCTTATCTCTAATTCTTCCCAATCTAGGGCCCTGAAAACCTCCTGTAAACACGCGGTGAATAGCATCGGAGAGATCGTGTCTCCCTGCCGTACGCCCTTCTTTATTGGGATTCTGTCGCTTTCTTTATGGAGGACTATAGCGGCTGTGGATCCGCTGTAGATTTCTTCCATTATGTTTATATAGGCTTCTTCGATGCCCTGATTCCGCAGTGCCTGCATGACTGCTGATGTCTCCACCGAATCAAATGCCTTCTCGTAATCTATGAAGGCTATGTGTAGGGGTTGGTTGTATTCCGCGCATTTCTCTATCACCTGATTGATAGTATGAATATGGTCTATTGTTGAGAAGCCGGTACGAAATCCTGCCTGGTCCTTTGGTTGATTGAACTGTAATGTCGTAATAATTCTGTTAGCAATTATTTTTTAAATAGCTTCTGACAACGGGTTCGGGTGGTTCAAATGTGTTTGGGTGGTTTCAAATGAGCGGGTAGTTGTACTACGCGCGCTAGTCGGTCTGTCCGTTCATTTCCATTTATACCCATGTAGCCCGGGATCCAGTGCAAATGTAAATCATGTCCTTGTTCCCGCAGACGACGCACGTAGAAACGCAGTTGTTGAACAGCAGGAGTGGTTGTGCGAATGTGTTTGCAAGCGCGAAAGGAATCTTGGGAATCAGTAAATACTCTGTAGTGAAGTTTCTTATCGCTTGGTAAGTTCTGAGCGGAGGAGTCAGTATGTTTGGCAAAATCGAGGATAGCATATAGTTCCGCCGAAGATGTGTGAACGACGTGACCCGTTAGATGGAGTTTGGGTCCCCTTTCGGTGGCTCCAAGGTCGGTCCAGGCCATAGCGAACATCGACGGTTACTCTCGTTGTCCAACGGAGGTGCCCACTTACACTACTTCACAGATGCTATGGGGGTGGTTCAGAACTGAAGCGATTACAGACGGGCATCTTTTTTTATGTTCAAAATGAGTTGAGGGCCTAACTAGGAATTTTTGTATTACACTGACAAGTGGACGTACAGAAAGCTACATGCTCTGGCTGGAATATTACGCGCGCTTAGTCCGCCATATTCAAGAACGCTTTTATGTTTTCGTTTCAGAGAGCAAACAGAACTTTATTAAGAAGGGAGAGGGTTCTTAGAGAAAGGTCCTCAGTCCAGGACTCCAGGGCATCTGTAGAAGCGTTGGCGACGTCTATTGACCGGAGGACCAGCTTGCGCTGGGCCTATAGAGGAAGACGCATGGGAAAAGGCGCTCTGCAGCAACATATCCCATTGTTCCAAGCAGGGGCGTAGCCAGAAATTTTTTTCGGGGGGGGGGGGGGGTTCAGCCATACTTTATGTATGTTCGTGCGTGCGTTTGTATGTGTGCGTGTATATATACGCAAGTAAAACTGAAAAATTACGGGGGGGGGGTTTGAACCCCCCCAACCCCCCCCCCCCCTTGGCTACGCCCCTGGTTCCAAGGTACAGGGTGAAAATATGTCTGTTTTGAAGAGCGAGAAGCTTGTACGCCAGTCTGACGTCTAGGAGGCACCGTTGCTTAGACAGGGGTCTGGGTAACGTATGAGGTATTACATACGTAGAATATAATAATTGTTGAGGTTTAAAATCCCCCAAAACACGATATGTTTATGAAAGACACCGTAGCGGAGGGCTCCGGAAATTGCGACCACCTAGGGTTTTTAACGTGCAGCATACGGTTTTTAACGTGCAGCAAAAAAAAAAAAAGAAAAATTGTTTCCCATGGGATACAGAGCACAAAATGACACTCGACCCCACTTATCTGCCCAGACCCAATGTCGGATCAAGGAGGTGCCCCCCTGAAAAAAATTTCTACCTACGCCACTGGTGGGGAGGGGGTAGGGGCAAACGCCTGAAAATTTTCACTTTGGATTTATCCATATACATGCGTACGCAAAGCATGCATACACACGTACAAACATAGAGGTCCGACTTTACGCACCCTGCCGGTATGAAATCCTGACTACGCCCCCGGACCGTAGCACAGAGGCGGCTGTCGTCGCTCTTAGGATGGGTGGGTTTAAGGAGGCGAATCACATGGAAGGTTGACGTGGTTACTTTAAAATACGCAGCGGCGTGGCGTCTGGGTCATCGTTTTTTATTGGGTAGCCTAACCCTGCAGCAAATGCAGGCCCACGGCGGTTTCAAGGAGACGTTTTTCGGCCAGATGCGCTAAGGATTACTTATGCAAGCAGTTCTGGAGCCCGAGAGAAAGCAACGAATCACCGTGTGGTCGCATAGAAAGGGACACTTCTCGTTGTTTTACCAGCCTTGAGTATCATAGCGCATATCTTGTTAGAATGGGGAGGTGTGACGTTGTGCAAAAGAAGATTATATCCATGTTGAATCACAATGTAATACCAAGGTTTGCCGAAGATTATCTCGTTCTTTTAGGGCAGACCGTAGATTGCTGACACGCTAGAGCATGGCCAAACATAGACGTGCGCACGGGGCGATGACAGAGGGGGCACCCCCTCCTAATCACCTAAAGGCCAGGGGAGCAGCACCCCATACTTTCACTGCGCCATTATCTTACTCAGTCGGCAGAAGAATGGCAAGTTGGAACTGGTTATGCATTTGGAAATGGACAGCCCATAAACGAGCTGATGTGTGGTGTGTATTACTCTTGCTCGTGTCCTCGTTTTCGCGCTGCCCATTTCAAAATGCATAACAAATTACTCACTCTGACCTGTCCCGTCATCGTTTAAAGAGGAGGATTATGGCCACGCGGAATTTTGACGACAATGGGGGCCAAAGACTCTTCATACTGCATTCCAAGAACTGTTTATTTTCCATCTTTACTCCCGGAAAGCCAGGAACCAGAGGCAGGCCATTGTGAGCAGCACGTCATTACTTAATTTTCAATTTTTTCACTCATTATGAATTATGTCGCCTTTGTACTCAACCAGCAAGGGGGGGGGATGCGATGAATCTTTGCACACCCCCCCTTCCCCCCTAGATGGGGAACTCTGCGCGCGGCTATGTGGGCAACGTCTAATCCACCAGTTTTGCGAAGAATGAAACGGTGCAGAATACCCTGCCGTGTGTTCCGCCAGTGAAATCGATGTCATCTCCCACCGCTCCCCCCAATAAGGATGCTGATTTCTAGGAGCGGCTTGGGGAACGCGAGGTCGAGGAAGCAACATGGCTTATCCCTCCGTCATAGGAATCGGTATAACACGAAAGAGCAACGCCTCTTCACTGAGGTAGTTGAGCCTTTAGTGTTCATTTCATAAATAAGACTTTGTACAATGTGTCTTGGTGTTTGGCACCTATAGCACCGTCAAACACAAAGACGCACGAAACGAACGCACAGGTATACTCAACACGAGCGCGAAATAACAACAGCCACAGTTGTTACATTTTTGTGTTTAAGCAGCGCGCTCCTTTCGCAAACGCGGCCGCTAAAGCGAGCGAAGTGACCTTCGTGCGCTCTTTCACTTCAACGCAACCTTTGCGGTGATCGCACAATATGTACAAACCACCCCAATCACGAGATATGTGCGCGCGCATGGGCGATCACGCCTTGCAGGGCAAAATACTGGTGTAAATATACAGGTAGAGGCGCGCGCGCATCGCAACGAGCGGGGCGACGACCTTTAAAGCGCTCCCTTCGCGCACTTCGCGCCATCTCGCTGGTGATAACGAGCACACGCTGAAGTGCCACCAAGCTCTGAGTATCGCCAGCCGTAAATGATGCATGCATACAAATAGCTCGCCGTTAGTGTGTTCAAGAACGTACGCTCTGTGGCCGAGTCCCTTAGCGCCGCGCGCTGTGGAGAGAGGGGTCGTGAGTTCGATTCCTAGCGATGGAACTTCTTCTAGTTCTTTTCTTTGTCATCTGTTGGTGTGCATTTTACAACGTCATATCCGTGACGAAAATGCGTCAGTGGTGTCTTGGTGGACCCAGACGTAAAACGCTTTCGTATTAAAATGAGTTCCTAGGTAAGCGGCCCATTGGAAATCCCCGTCTGACACGAATGGTTACTATTTCTACGGTGTCCGGCAGTCGATCCTTCATAACCCCACCTGAGTCCGTAGTGGCCCATTGTGTAATATCGTCTGTTTAGGTAGCGTGATGGAGGAATTCCAAAGCCTCTAGGTGCAGAGAAAATGCGGCTAGTGTAATGTTAAAAATTATTGGGGAAAACACCGAGCTCAGCGGAGTCCCCAACCCGTGCAGAGGATGAGGAAGAACCGCGAGTGTCAGCTGCAACAGTAGCCCTGCAGTCTCGCAGAAAAGGGAGGGCACAGTTATGAGGTCAGCGGCGACATGTTTGTAATCACACTTTTAACCCCAGCACCAAGATTGTACAGGACAGGGCATGCCACGGCGCATAGACGGTCTCCCTTGAGTTGCAGGTTTCTCGTGCCGAAACCACGATATGAATATGAGGCACGCCTTAGTGGAGGGCTTCGGAAGTCTCGGCTATCTGGTGTTATTTAACGTACACTGACATCGCACAGTACACGGGCCTCAGGCATTTCGTAGCGATCGAATTGGAATTGCTGTGGCCGGGATCGAACCCGCCACTTTCGATTTCAATTCCATGCAATTCAGTTCATTTTGACATCACAGAAGACATTACAATAGTCACAACAGTGATGCTGCGGGGCGAAATCAAAAAGCAATTAAGGCTTCACGAACGCTTTCACACCATTTGACAGTTAGCCAGCAGCATGAAATCATTCTTCATTATACAATATCAAAACATGTCTTTCACCTGACTTCCATTTTAGAGGAGGTATAAAAATTTGTCAAGAAAGGAACAGGATGAATGGTTTATTGTAAGAAGATGTTGAATGTTCGCAGCAGTAAGTAGGTCATGATTTCGCGACCATAACTAGTACGTGTGTAAGGGACATTCCACTCATCAGCATAGGTCAGCAAAAAATGTGGAGCTCACTCAGACTCACTCAAGAAATATATATTGTGCTTATGGCTCACTCAGACTCAGACTCACGAAAAGTTTATTCAACCGGACTCACTCGGACGGAGACTCACTAAAATTTTCCTCAGCCGGACTCACTCGGACTCAAACTCACCAACATATTACTATGCCAGACTCACTCAGACTCATACTCACGGCTTGACCTGATCGAGTCTGAGTGAGCCTGAGTGAGTCGAATCGTGAGTCCGTTAGCATAAAATTAGCTTTTTCGATCATGGTGTCAATGCTCTTTAACGCCAATATCTGACATAACCCGTGCTCTACGATACGCCTTTTGATGTTGCACCATCAAATGGGTGTTATCAGTGGTTTCAATTCAGTAAGGACAATTTAGATGCGAAGCATCTTATAGCGGAGTTCAAACCGGTGGTGGTGGTGGTGGTGGTGGTGTGCGGCGTGACCACCCTTACTGCACATGCGCATACCCTCTCCACACACCTACTCTCGACTCCTCCACTCCACTTCCCCTCTCCTCTTTCCCCTCTCCCGTGCCCCTCTCCACTTCCCCTCTCCCCTCCCCCTATCCAATCTTCTTCTGAAACGCAGTCTAGACATGCCGAAATTCTCTCCTGCGCAACGCTGCGATGAGCACCAGCGCATACGCGTCCCCTCCCCCTCTCTCTCCACTCCTACGCTGCCGCCCTCTCGCACGCCTGTTGACCGCGTTCCCCGCTCGCCCTGTGAGAATTAACGGCCAGGCTAGAGGGAAGACAAGACGCGCGTAGCGTTCCTCTTCGCGTTCCACGACGCGAGGTCGGTAGCATGCCCAACGAACGCCAAGGGAACGCGATCGTGCAAATGCTCCGGCCTCATATCGCCTCATGGTCCCCTTTAGCGGAAAATGGTGTATTTTTTAATGAAATACGCTACCCACACGAAATATTTGTATGAAGAACTTCGCGTGAAAGAGTTTGCGGGGGGAGGTAATGGCACCCCCCTCCCCGCCCCCAATTCACGCCTCTGATCAATAAGTATTGAGGTGGCGCATGAAGGCTAGTGAGTTGAGATATATGTAAATAGACTTGAATATAAACGTAAGCCGATGTAAGGCTGATAGCAATGCTGAAGATGAGTGGATAGGACCATAGGTCAGCAATAGAAGGTGGAGCTCACTCAGGCTCACACAAGAAATATATTTTGCGCTTAGAGCTCACTCGGACTCAGATTCACCAATATTTTCCTCAACTGGACTCACTTGGACTGATACTCACCGAAATTTTCCTCAGACGTACGTACTCACTCTGACTCAAACTCACCAAATTATTACTGACCCGGACTTAGACTCACGGCCCGATCTGAGCGTGAGTCCGAATGAGTCGACTCATGAGAGAGTTTGCCCAACTATGCTCACCAGTGGCTCGTATGCTATGGGGGCAGGTGCAGGGCGTTAAACGCGCTAAATCTGCAAGAAAAGAATCGTTTCTTTCGGCAAGTACAATATTGCTTCAGTAAGATCGAATTGTAAATGTCAGGCATTGGTTGTAAATTAAAGGCTTCGAAAATGGGCTTCGGATGTGCATCGCGTGGAACACCTGTAAAATTGCAAACAGCTTTTTTCTGTTGTCTATATATTCGGCCCAAGTTGTTTTCCTTTGTGGTGCCCCATATTAGATAGCAATAACTTAATGTATATAAATATCGATAATTATATAGCAAGAGTTTAATTTGGCGGAGGGGCAGCAGCCGAGCGCTGTACCACCGAGGCGGACTTGAGTTGCACGAGAGTATCTTGAGTAGCTAGGCGGCTGCTTGAACCAGACTGTGTGTAAGTGTGTAAGCAGCAAAGTTTGTTCCGTCGAGGAATGGCTCCAGCCGACGATTACTATTGTGGGAGGTAGTAATAAAGAACTAAAGGTTTCGGCGGGGATACTGGTGAACCACCACCAAGCCTAACGAGATTTCGATACCAGGTTGAAAAAGTGCGCAGCTTGCACTAACGGCGCAAGGCTAGAACCAACAGCGGAGCCATTGTATGACCTAGCTAAATTTGGCTGGTAATGCCAAGCTTTTGCTGGAGATGCTAAGTTTTTGCTAAGAGTACGGCTAGACTTGGCTATTCTTCTACGGTTTCGGTTGATTCCTCACACAACGCACGTGTCACGTGGTTTTGATGGGAAGATGTGACGTGAATGTGATGTGATTTTAGTCACGTGACTTGCCCTTACGTGGTTTTGGCGGAAAGGTTTCCCATGACTAGCTGTAACGTGATGTTACGTGATTTTAGTCACGTGACTAGCTGTTATGTGTTTTTTGGCGGGACATGTCACGTGGCTAGTTGGTACATGGTTTTGCGGGATGATCTCATGGGACTACCTGTTACGCGATGTTGCGTGATCTTAGTCAGATGAGTAGTTGTTACGTGTGTTACTTAATGCTACATTGATTTTATTCACGTGACTAGTTGTCACGTGAAGGTAGATGTTTAGTCACGTGAGTAGATGCGTGATTGTAGCCACGTGACTAGTAACGTGATGTTACGTGATGTTACCGCCCAGGAGTCGGCAGCTATAGGTGTACGGATAAATGGAACGGTGGACGGACGGTAACGGTCAAAGTGCCTTTGGTTCGCAACGAAATTCTTCGCACTTAAAATGTTTAAGTAGCCATGGCATAGTTGGTTCCCTTGAAGGCCGAACGTGTCGCCTTTGGCAAAGCGGTTCATCTTCTTTCCTTGTAGCCCCGCTATTCACTCCGTTTTGCAGGAGCGAGGAGTCGGAACCTCCCGTAGATGAGGCGAAGCCGTAAGGTTAACGGCGTCGCCGTCTTCAAGTACGACACCGACTTGCCGTCCGAAACAGACCTTCATGACGACAAGAGTTTGAAAAAGCATCAGTGTACACGAAAGGAACGGCAGAAGTACGACGTCTTGAATACTAGGCACTAGATAACGACACGACAAACTCGTACATCGCAGAAGGACTTTATTTTGAACTTTGCCTTGCGGTCCAAGAAAAGTAGTGCTCAGTATCGTCCTGGTATCTTCGACGGAAAAGATGAGCCACAATTCCGCATGCACTCCTCTGGGGAGCGGTAGTTGTTGCAGTTTCCAAGACATCCGCCATATATAAACTCTGTGCACTGCCCTGTTCCGTTGCTGTAATACCACCTTGGGAAGCTAGCTCTGCACGGGCCCACTTTACGCGGAAGCTGGCAGCCTATATTTCAGAATCAAGAGCAGAATAGTGTAAGCGCAATAAAAAGTGTTTTATTTTTTTTAAATATAAAGACATCAAAGTGAACTTTAGAAAAAGTTACTGCCATGAGAGAATACAATGTGCTTAATTTTGCATGCACTGCTTCCTGAAAATACGAAAGTTTTCTTCTTGAATAGTCTTGACGCTTTTGTATAATGGTCCATTAATATTTCTTTACTAGTTTATTTGTTAATTTTTAAATTTGATATCGTTGATCTAATAATAATATCTGGGGTTTAACGTCCAAAAACCAGGATATGATTATGAGGGACGCTGTAGTGAAGGGCTCCGGAAATTTAGACCAACTGGAGTCCTTTAACATGCACCTAAATCTAAGTACACAGACCTCAAACATTCTCGCCTCCATCGAGAATGCAGCCGCCGTGGCCGGGATTCGATACCGCGACCTTCGGGTCAGCAGCCGAGCGCCATAACCACTAGACCACCGTGGCGGGGCAGGGTATCGTTGATCTATGCTGCCGCCAATTAGATGCGAAGCAGCTTATGGCGGAGTTCAATCCGGTGGTGTGCGGCGTGACCACCCTTACTGCGCATGCGCAATCCCTCTCCGCACACCTCCTCTCCACTCCCCCTCTCCCCCACTCCACTCACACTTCCCCTTTTTCCCCCTCTCAACTCCTACTCCTCGTTTAGATAAAAGGCTCGCTTTAGGTTGTACACACGCTCAGTCACTGCACCCGCTGCGCCGGTGTCATGAGTTCCAACGTCAACGTCGGCGCCAGTTGCAGTAATACCTTAACGCCTGCCGAGATCGCGGAGCAGCGGAAGGCTCGACGCGCCGAAGCGCAACGCAAACGTCGGCAAGCGGACCCCGACCTCTGTGCGGGAAGCCCAGCGCAAACGGCAACGTCGGCGGAAAACTGCTACGGATGAAACGCGGGCTCGACGTGCCGAAACGCTGCTTCGCATCGCCTCATGGTCCCCTTTAGCGGGAGATGGTGTAATTTTTCTTTTTTTTTGTTATTTCTTACAGCGAGGCGCGGAGTTTCGAATTCTGTATGGCGCATTATACGTGCAGGTTAAAATTCAATGATAAAAGAAATGTAAACATTTATTACTAAATATCTGTAATTATCGTGCAACTATTACCGATACGCTCCTACTATATACATTGTTATTCGGTCACATGTATTGATAGCCTGTTATATCTACTTTACACGTTCTCATATAAACAATAACCGCTAGCGCGGACAAGGATCTCACGCACTCTTCTCCCCCAATGTTTCTTCATTCTTGACTCTTAATGCTTATGCATTAAAAACTTAACCGATCCCATGCATTGTCGGAACTGACTTCATGCGAAGCAGTCAGCGAGTGGCAGCCTAAGCCGGATCATTTCTCGCTTTGATCCAATCCTTACGAGATGGATCGACGTCATTGTGTTGGCTTACCAGGCTCGCTGACTACACCTGCGTGCGAAGCGTGTCTCATAGTCCAACGTAGCGCTGGCACTCACGATAGGCAGAGGCATGAGTCTTATCGCGGCGAAGCGATGCTACGCTACGCTACGATGATGTGCGTATCATAGGTGTCGGTCGTCGGCGTACTCGAGTAACGCTGCACTATAGTTTGCGGAGTCATACGTGCATTATGCAATGTTTGTTACATTTTTATAAAAACGCATAGCCACACGTGCAAACACAAGTGGTGTTGCCCCGACATGAAGCTCTCATGTGGTCTGTTTCCGAAGCAATTTGAAGCACTTGCGCGGCTCCGTGGTAGAACAATTGACTACCATGCAGAATGCCTGGTTTTGATTACAGCTTGAGCACAGGTTTTTATTCATTGCTTCCGTTAGAACTTTTCGCTCATTAACGACGCCGCCAACCCCGGCACAGAAATATCTGCGACAAGGGCCCCTTATGGCGCTGTGGCGCCGCGATTTTCAAAGTGTATTTTCGCTGCCCCTGAGTTGATGAGCACTGCGAATCTCCTGCGGCGCATACCCGCATATCAAGGACCATGGTATGCGGGTATGTGCCAGACTTAGCTGCTGAAACGGTTTTCATAACATACGCGACAGGCAAGTAACGTTATTCACGTGATTGGCGGCGAGATCGAGCAGAGTCGGCACCTGGCGGCGAGCGGACGAAACCCCGCGGTGTGGATGGCTCCTTGCGTCGTCTGCTAGCCACACCGTGTTCGCATGTGTGCGTACGTCATGCGTGTCCTCAGATTACAGCTTATTCCGTTGTGCTAGCACAGTATCAAATGCTTGTACGTATACATGCACGATATGCATAAGCATTTCGCCTTACGAGACTTGTATGCACTCTAATAAATGAGTACACGCCCGTGTCGGTATGGCGCGTGGTCTAACCATCGTACCATCCATTCGCCAAAATCATTTCAATGTGGGTACCGCCTTATCTTTCACGCACGTCACATAGTTCATTCGGCGTCGTCCTAAATGAAAGAAAAGGTACTCAATGTCGAGGTGTGAATGCAGAATTTTAGTGACACCATCTCGTGATGTGTTGGCGATTTGGAAATCCTTGTGATACCGCAAAGCATGAACTATAGTCTGCAGAGGATGGTAAGCGGTAAAAAATACCTGAAGCCACGCATTTCTACAGCATTACGCGTATTCATGCAAATAGAAAAGCAGAGTGCACAAATTTCTACTTCATCTAATTACGCAGAAATACAGGTTCTCTTTCTTTGTAGCCGCTAGAGCAAGAAGTAAATACTTCAATGGCTCAGTCGCGCAACACAGTTTATATTGTGGTGTAGGCAAAACACAATTTAAACACGTGCAAATAAAGCAAGAAAAAACATCGAGCACGGGGCAAAATACGAATGTGGCTGAAATCCAGTACCCCATTGATTGGCAGATTTCACTTATCTGACAATTAATAGGTACGTTAGGACGGTTGCGTGCATTGATGTGGCAATGGAGGGCGCATACATTACCATTAGGCTGCAGTCAACGCGCTTTACTCGCCAACAATCGACTCAAACCGCATACGGCGAAGCGTCGCTGCGTACATTTGTATACGCGCCGCCGACCGCATATCCAAACAAACGCGGCGACGGTGCTGCCACCTATAGCCAGATCTCGCGGCGAATAGCCTGTGAATTGTGTTCATCATACATGCATGTGCTCCTATGCCAATTTTGGTATATACTAACGCAAGAAAACCGGAACGAGAGCGTCCAGACGTAGCCGTCTAAACAGATAGATAGATAGATAGATAGATAGATAGATAGATAGATAGTAGATAGATAGATAGATAGATAGATAGATAGATAGATAGATAGATAGATAGAAACAATCGAAGTGTCTTTAGTTCGTTAAGAAATGCTTTGCTTTGATAAACAGAACACTGAATGAAATGCTTTTGTGCGATAGCAATGATATGGACACTCTCGGGGGGGTTGTTTGCTGTCGCCGTTATGCTCCCTGCGAACTCCAAATAAAAGAAATATATGCAGCTTCGCACTAGTGCTGCCAAGCCTGAAGCAAGGGCGGAGCTTGGCGTCCTTCTTTGTTTCTCTTTAGTTTTTTTATTAACACGAAAGTGTTTTATGCCGGGGTCCACCAAGATTCCAGTGACGTATTTCCGTCACGGAAATGACGTCGAAAAAATTTACACGCTCAGATGGCAAAGAAAAAAGTTCCGTCAACGGGCATCGAACCCATGATCGCTCTGTCCGCAACAACAGTTGCCGGGCACGCTATCCACTGCGCAACGGTCACAGACTCTAGCGTCTTTACAAACGCGCCTTTTATATCTACCACTCTCCCGGTCGGCGGGGTGGCGTTGCCCTCTGGGAGCGGTAAAGAACGTAATTTGTCATTACTGTGGACTCCGCGATTAGCACCTGCAACGCGTTACACGTCCGTCCCATTCGGCGCGTTTTCAATAGAAGTTCAATTTTGTCAATGCCTTAACACACCGAGAGGTGGTGACCTTTGTCCAAGCGTCGTAAAAGCGTCGGCCTAGCTCATAGCATCACGTTAATCCAAACCAAAAATAGCTCTGCGACGCGCGCCTGCGTCACCTGGCTGTAACACCGCGTTCCCCGCTCACGCGCTCGCCCCGAGAAAAATCGCGGCCGGGCTACCGGGGCGGCACGACGCGCTTTGCGTTTGCCTCTAGTCCGGCCGTGGTATTCAATCACATTTTAACATGCCGGGGAATGGCGACCAAGTTCCGCGTCCAATATGCGACGCTCTTCTGGTTATCACACCTCGTTCTATGATTACGCTTTCACCGTTAACTACTACAGCTACCACAAGGGTTTGTTTAATCTATCAACATGGACGTTAGTCGTCGGGATGGAGATGTACCACGAAACATCAAAGTGGGTGCACACACGTTAAACGGTGCCACAGCTGCCAGACATCAATATACATTGTGCAAACTCCCTTATATCAATGTATAGTAAACATTCAGTTACTTCTGTAAGGGCACGCTTTAGTTTCGTGTGAATCCGGTTCCTATGACGGAGGGATCAACCATGTTTTCTTTCTTCCTCTCTTTCTTTTTCTCTGTTTCTGTTTTCGGTCTTTTTTATCTCTTTATTTCTATCTATTCGTTTCTGTCTCTTTATCTATTTCTTTCTCTTTCTTGCTCTTTCCATTTTTCTTCGTATTTCTGCCTTTTCTCTGTCTCTTTCTGTCTATTTCTAGCTTGCTTCTTCTTTTTTATTTTCTCTCTCTATTTCTTTTATTGCGATAGCAATTATATGGACAGTCTCGGCTGGAAAATGTCCGCCCCCGTCGCCGTCATGCACCGTATATGTATAAGTATGTATATATATATAAAAGCCCCAAAGAAAAAGTCACAGTTTCGCCGCAAGGGCGAAGCAATGAATGCGATAGCAAGGAAGTAATGCTATGCGAAGTGAGGCTCGCCAATGGATACTCTCAGTTTGAACATCGCTTCTGTTGCAAAGGCGGCCGAAGCAGCGAAGGAAACTAGCGTGCTTCAAGTGTCGAGCTGTGACACTTGATAGTTCGCGCTCATCTTCTATTTGTTCGTTTAGCGGCGTCCCTTGAGATCGGGTGACTTTCGTAAGCTCCGTAACATGAGCGCGGACATCACGGTGAAAGCGTGAAACATTCCTCTTCCCCTCACCACGAGAAAACCGCGCGAGCAGACAGCGGAAGCGCAAGCTTCTCCCATGCGCAAATATACGAAGAAGCGAGCGAGCTCGCCGACGACTTTTAAATGCGCCCGTCGGAGTCCTAGCGCCATCTCGCTGGTAATGAAGAAACGCTTGTTATCGCCTGCTGTCTCCGAGTCCGTCCAGCGCTAAAGGGTGTGTATATAACGCTCGCCGTTAGCTACGGGGAGGATCTGTGTTTCGTGGCGTAGTGGATAGCGCCGCTCGCTGCGGAACAAGAGGTCCCTGGTTCGATTCCGCGCTTCGGAAGCATTTTTCTGAATTACTTTTCTTTGGGGCTTTTATATATATATACATACTTATACATATACGGTGCATGACGGCGGCGACGGCAAAATCCAGCCGAGACTGTCCATATAATTGCTATCGCAATAAAATAATTCAGAAAAATGCTTCCGAAGCGCGGAATCGAACCAGGGACCTCTTGCTCCGCAACGAGTGGCGCTAGCCACTACGCCACGGAACGCAGGTCCTCCGCATAGCTAACGGCGAGCGTTATATACACACCCTTTGCCGCTGGACGGACTCAGAGATGGCCGACGCTCATAAGCGTTTCTTCATTACCAGCGAGATGGCGCTAGGAGCGCGACGAGCGCATTTAAAAGTCGTCGGCGAGCTCGCTCGCTTCTTCTTATATTTGCGCCAGGAGAACCTTGGCCTTCCGCTGTCTGCTCGCGCGGTTTTCTCGTGGTGAGGGCAAGAGGGATGTTTCAAGCTTTAACCAGGGGGAGGTTACTCCGTATACCTCCCATAGGACGCCTTAATTCATGACGTCAGCGCTGGCAGCGCCAAACGTCCCTTCAGTTACTATCCTGGCGGCTGGGATTCAGAGACTCGTACGGCAGAATGGCGGCGCACACGGTATGCGTCGTCATGGCAACACTAACACCAGCCGCGCCTCCTCTCCTAGCTCCCTCGCGCGCGCCGGATTTTTTCTTTTTGTTTGTTTGCGTACGCGGGCTCCCTTTCTTGTATGACCCCCTCGTCCGCGTGCTGCGCCGTGCAGCGCGCCGGGCGCTTTTTTTTTTTTTTTTTTTTTGCATCCGCTGCGCGTACTGCGCCGCGCGTTCGTTGCTCGTTTGAATGTGCGCAATTTGCAATCAGGCATTCTGCAAACACTGCAGTCGTGCAGCATGTGCCAGAACGCAAAATAATGAATTGCACTCACAACACAAAATATCTTTGGTCTCGTTTTATTGTCCATCGTTTCCGAAAATCAACATTTTCATCAATGTGGTGCGATACAGGCTCAGGAGATTAACAGAAGTTATCAACAGGAGATTAACATACACGTGTTCATGATCGTTAAACAACACGAAAGTTCTCGGCAAAGTTAACTTAAAGAACAGTGGAATAAAAAACAGAACATAACACTAGGGCACATATTCAAAAAGACAATTTTTATACTGACTAAAGTGCAGAACAGCTTCTGCTATATGCGCACGATATTGCACAAAATTATCATAACTAACAAAATTGAACATTCCTGGAATGCAAAACAATGAAAGCAGTGAAATACCTAAAAATAGATAATAATGTAAATAGAATTTTAAAGATGTCAAAATGAACTCCACATATAACACAACTAATATTGGCCGCACTTTATTGACTACATTTCCAAAAACGTTGATTTTCGTATAACTATTGATGATAAACGCGGAGAAAATGAACGACTGATCTCGGATGATTCATGGCATCTCTTCTTGAAGTGCGCCGATTCTGCAATTCTTCAGCTTTTCTCTGGGTGCACCGATCAGCTGTGTTGCGTTCCGAAATACACCCTGAAGAAAAGGGCAAGTTTCAATCAGATAAAGAGCGCCGTCGACTCGTGCAATAGTGAACTCGTTTGTTCGTCTCAGAGCAGCACAAGTTTTCATACATCTACCTAATGTCTCACAAACGTGGTTATAGGCGATGGCGAGTAATTAACCGGAGACAAATGCAAAGCACACACTCAACACGCGGTTCTGTGAGAGTTGTAAACCTGTAACTATAGTTACGTCGCATGGGCTTCATGTCCGCTGATTGTTCGAATAACGATTTGAACGCAGCATCGTGCCCTTTTCAAATCATTTTTGAAAACATTAACTGAAGCCCCACTGCAGAGAACAGCTACTCGGTACGGACGTGAATTCAAATTGACACAATGAAGACCGCGACTCAAAGGGCACGCTCACCTGTCGTTCTTTTGGGGCCGGCACATATATTCCGGGACTTGTTCTGGAAGTATTCGAGCAACAAAGCACTATGCACGAACAGCGCGAGTCGTAAAACATCGCGTCGCACAAGCACACAGCGAGCGAGCACGATGAAACGGACGCGCGACGGCTAACACATGCCTTACCAACGCCAGAAACGAAACTTTCTAACGGATTTCAAAGTCGGCGGCGCCAGCAAGGCGGCGGCGCGGCGGAAAGCGCGCCTCCCGCAGGAAAGGGAGTTGATCCCGCCAGAGAGGGGGTTGAAGAGAGTTGGGAGGAAAGAGACGGAACGCAGATTTTAACTCTGATCCCAGTCGATAGATGGCGCCTCAATTTGCCATACCGGTCACGTGGGTTTCTTTCACTAGCCTGCTTTAACCGTGATGTCCGCGCTCATGTTACGGAGCGCCGCTAAACGACGCCGCTAAACGAACAAACAGAAGATGAGCGCGAACTATCAAGTGTCACAGCTCGACACTTGAAGCACGCTAGTTTCCTTCGCTGCTTCGGCCGCCTTTGTAACAGGAGCGCTGTTCAAACTGAGAGTATCCATTGGCGAGCCTCACTTCGTATAGCATTAGTTCCTTGCTATCGCATTCATTGCTTCGCCCTTGCGGCGAAACTGTGATTTTTTTTCCTTTCTTTGATTCTCCGTTTTTCACTCTTTCTTTCTATTTCTATATTTGTTTCTCTCCAAGTCTTTCTTGCACTTTCTGTCTCTGCTATGCTTTACTCTCTCCCGTCCTCCTTTTCCTCCTCCTCATTTTCATTTCCTTTTCTCGCTCTCTTCTTTCTTGTCACGACAACTTTCTCTCTCTCTTTCTTGCGCTTTCTTCCTTTTCTTTCTCTTTTTCGCTTGCTTCCTTTTTTTTCTATCTTTCTCTCTGTCCCTATTTGTTACTACTTTTTTATTCTCTCTTTCTCACTCTTTTTTCTTTGTCTACATTTGTTTCTGTCTCTTGCATTCTTGCTCATTCGGTCTATGTTATGGCGACGGCCGCATTTTCGATGGAAAATGCTTGAGCCCCGTACCTATAAATAGATGCACGTTAACAAAATTTCCGGAGCCCTACACTGCGGCATCCTTCATAATCATATCGTGGTTCTAGAACGTTAAACCCCAACAATAACTCTTATTATTAGTCTATGCCATGCTCTCTCCCTTCCTCATTTTCCTCCCCCTCACCCTCTCTTCCGTTTTTCACTCTCTTCTTCCTTTCTCACCCTCACTTTCTTCTTCTTTTTCTTTCTATCTCTTGCTTTCTCGGTAACTTCCTCTTTATTTCTATCTTCCTCTGTCTTTCTCTTTCTTTCTCTTTCAGATTTCTTACTTTATTTATCTCTATTTATCTCTTTCTCATTCTTTCTATGCTATGCTTTACTCTCTTCCGGCCTCTTTTCCTCCTCTTCACCCTCAAATCTCTCGTCCTCACCCTCACTACCAATTCCCACTTCCATGTTATACTATAATATACAAGGCTATGCTACACTCTGCTAGCCTGCATGGATACAGGAGTGTCTACGATATTCTCCTTCGGATCTTGGGAACGCGGGTTCGAATCCCCCCTCGCCAAGTATTTCTCTGTTTTTTTTTGTTTCTATCTTTGTTTCTTTCTCTCTATCTCTCTCTGTACTCGTTATGTCACCCATCAGGATATTGTATCCCGCGCCGGAGAAATTGCCGCACGTGTTGTGTGATCGAAGCAACGATGAAGACAACGATGACGATGAAGAAGAGGACGAAGAAAACGCGTACCGGTTCATGATGATGATTATTTCTGCTTCCGGCAGACAAGTTACAGCTAGGTAAAAGAGCTATGCTGTTAAGGTTACATCCAGTTCCTCGCTGTGAAGACTGTCAGAACAGCAAAGCTGGCAATGCGAAGTGCCCTCTCCCTCTAAGAAACGTGCGAAATGCTTTCTCTTTATTTTGTACCGATTGCACTACGCTGTTTACGCCTCTAACTTAATTTTTGTAAAGTATTGAACTGGAACGCCCTTAGCAAGTGTTCTGCTATTCGATTGTCTTACACTCATCGGTACAGCGCGTTTATTTGTTTCACATAAATTCATGTTTTGCAAGCGTGGATGTGAAGTAGTGATGCAAAACTATCGGCTAGTCGACTATCCAAAGTATTGATAGTTTTGTTTGAGCTATCGATAGGGTACTGAAATTATCGATAGTACTACTATCGATAAACTATCGATGGTATTACCGATAGTGCAATCGACAGTACAGTCGGTAGTATTGTTACCGACATTACTATTATTAGTATAGTGTGAATAATTATGCAGTTGCTGGCCGGCGATATCGCCAAAAAGCACTGGCGATAGCCTACTATCAGCAATAGTCCGTTTACCTAAATTATGAGCAATTTCCTGGCGAAGTAAAAATTATTTCAGCAGTGAAAATGCAGAAATATATGCATATAAAATTCATATTCAAAAGTGCCCACTTACACCTTACAATTAAAATCCTAGTTCTTGATATTTGTATTTTGAAATCACAACATCCAATAATAATTCGAAGCCGCACATTACCGTCAAATGTAACGATCTCGTTTCCTGTACGCCTGAATAATTCAACCTAATTGTAATGTTTTAACCAAGAATTCTGGTGAAGGAGCGCAAGCATGTGAACTTTCTTGCCCTTCAACCTGTTCCTTCTGCTCCACACATTCGGGGCACCATTTTTATGCTGCAGTGAGTTCGCGCGGTTGATTTTATACTATCGGTAGTACTACCAAAGTTATTGTCGGTAGCGCTATCGATAGTTTTTTTAACCATCGATAGCTCGATAGCATATAACTATCGATAGTACCATCTACAGTTCTGCTTCACTACTGTTTCCTGGCCCAGTGGTTATCACTAGAGGCCAGATTTTTAGGCACTGAAAAAGCTGCTTTTAGGCGCCAAAAATAGGCAGGCAAAACAATGTTTTAGGCTTCCAGAATCGTAAATATAGGCACAATAAATTTTCACATAAATGCAGATAATTTCTAACGAATACGTGCGCGACCTCTATCTACGACAAGAAAACAAACATGTTATTGCTCAAGATGGCACAAACGCGCCAACATTTGAAAATAGCCTGCTTTGTCCCGCACGGCTCGCACTGCCGTGTTCTGCAGAGTGAGTCAAGTGTCCACTGTCGAATCAACACACTCTTGAGTGTCTTTCCGGCATGACTGAGAAGTGCAGAGCAGGAGCAGACAGCCAGATTGCTGAAAGACCAGAAGGGAGGGATTCCTCCTATTGGCCTGGTCGAATTGCATAGAGCCAATTTCTCCCCTGGCAGTGAACCACTGGCGTAGACAGGCGGAGGGGGGGGGGTCATCCTTCCCCCTCCCCTAAACTATTCAGTTTTGCGTGTGTGTAATACATGTACACAAACATACGCATGCACGAACATATATAAAAGTATGGTTGTCGCCCCCCCCCCCCTGCAAAAGATTTCTGTCTACGCTACTGCCGTGAACACCTGAAAAAGTACATTACAACCAAAACAAAGGCTGCGTGCACATCACATTTTTCTTTCTTTTTTGCTCTTCACTCTTCTTTCCGCTGACAGCTCTCCGCGGTTTCGCATTCGCCAACCGCTCGGGCCATGTCAGCGCAGCGGCGTATGCTGGCCGGCGTGTCCGCTTCACTGCTTCTAGCGGTTGTTGGTTGGTTGAACTAGAAGACTAGGTTGAACCCCTTAATTCCCAACAGCCAATCTTACGCGGTAACATGAATAACAGTCTCAAGCAGCACCCGGGAGCGAAACTTGAGGCTGAATAGCGTTCATATAAGCGCCAATTTGGAAAATAGGCATTTACAGGCATTTGTAAGCATTTAGGCACGAACGCCAAAAATAGGCATTTATAGGCACTATAAGAACACTATAAAAGCCCTTCTTAACCTCTAATTCATGCTAATATATCAAAATGGCGCGATAGGAGCGCAAGGAACCAAATAGGCATTTGCCTAAAATCCGGTCTCTAGTTATCACACTTGCCTTCGTAACGGGAGGGCCCGAATTCGAACCCCGCCTCGCAATGAAAATTTATTTCTTTTGATTTTTGGTTCATCATGACTGCCGCGCCACCAGCGACCGCACTCACACATCCCACCCGAGCAGAATTCATGACGGGAAAGACCGTTGTTGTTGTTGTTGTTGTTGTTGTTGTTGTTGTTGTTGTTGTTGTGATTCTTGATGGAAAGGAAGGGGCGCTAATTTCTGTCTACACTTAGGTGACACGCCTAAGCGCCTATAGGGGTTAGGGGGAAAGGGATAAAAAGAAAAGTAGAAAGGAAAGGTAACGAGGGGCAGAGCAACGCAGAAGAAAAGAGATGCGAAAGATGGGTTGGGAGTCGGTCACAGAAGTTCACGGACGGGGCAACGACCGGCTAGAGGCACGGAGACATCACGTACAGGGCGAGTGAGTAACAACTTTATAGCGTAAAGGGCGAAGCCCCGGTCCGCGAGAGGCGCTTGGCATGGCGGACGAGGCAACCGTCACGGGGCGACGATCGGCGAGAGGCACGAGTACATCACGGACGGGCGAACCACAATCGGTGAGAGGTCCTATAGACATCGTCTGAAGCGCGCACGCTCTGTTTTCTTCTTCCATTCTTCTTTCTCACCACCTGGCGCGCGTTGTTTGGCTCGCTCCAAGCCGCGCTTCCCGCGCCCGCGCTTAGTTATTTGAGGCGGTGGCGCCCTCTCTTGACTCTGCAGAAAATGCGATCGAGAGCGTGACATCAAGGAGAGCGGGCAAGGCGGGCCCCTGAATAGCTTCACAGTTAATAGCATAGCCCTGCGCATCGTATGTTCTACGCGCGAGTAAAAAAAATCACAGCATATCCACGGGGTGAATGATGATGAGTGGGGCGAAGCTACGGAGGGAATCATCTGTAAACCGTGAAACTCTTCCGTGAAATGCGCCCAGTACATAATATAAAGAGTGTGAAACATCGTGTATATATTAAACATCAAACTTTTATTGTACTGTTGGTTTACGTGGTCCCTTCATTATCACTTGTGATCGGTGAAATGCAAGGAAAAAGTCCGCTCCCGAGCGAAAGAGCGCCAAGGGCGACCGCATTCCCCGCTCGCCCTGTGCGAATTAAAGGCAAGGCTAGAGGGAAGACAGGACGCGCGTTCCACGACGCGAGGTCGGTAGCATGCCCAACGAAAGCCAACGGAACGCGATCGTGCAAGTGCTCCGGCTTCGCATCGCCTCATGGTTCCATTTAGCGTCCCAAAACCAAACATATTGCTCAAGGTGTGCCTTGCGTTTTTCGTAGAAATAATTTCTTTATCATGTACATTAAGACGAAAAGTTGAAAGCTCACTAGAGTGTATCGCCCGCAAAGTATGTCTTTTAGTGTGATTTAACTCTCGTACGGCAGGGTCCTCGCGCCGTTGCCGGTCCACCTCGCCCGTTGACGATCGGGCGAGGTGGCTACATACACCTGCTACTACTACACTTTAAGAAAAACATCTGGCGTTCTTTCGTTCTGCTTTTACAAAACATCTGGCGTCTTTCGTTGGTTTATTTCATCAATCAACGGCGTTTTGAACAAAATTTTTATTGTTTAATCACGCACAGGAGAAATCTCACCAGGCACTACCTTGGAGGTAAACAATGGCTGCTAATGGCAATGAGAGACAGAAGAAGTCGGCTTTTAGCTAACACTTACACTTCTACTTCTACTAACGTTTCCTACTGGAACATGCCAATGGCTGCTAATGGGGAATGAGAGACAGAAGAATTCGGCTTTTAGTTAACGCGCACGCTGCGAATTTTTTATTGTTCAACAACGCACAGGAGAAATCTCCCACCGGCACCACCTTGGAGGTCAAAGCGTAAGACTTGTTACTCACTACTACGGCCACGACGACTACGAGGGACGAACGGGTGCCGCCTTAAGGAGCTTCGCCCCTAAAATGTGCGGCTACTTTGGACGAACGCGGCTGAAGCAGAAATGAAGCAAGCCGGGTATCTCCATGGAACGAAGGGCACATGCGTATACATCACCCCACGTGAGTGGTCTGCCGTGTGTTCAAGCAAAGCATAGCCGTCTGCACTACAGTATAGCAAAGGGTGGGAAAGGGAAGTGAGGGTGGAGGAGTAATGTAAGGGGAAGGAGAAGGGAAAGGGGAGGGGAAGGGTAAAGGATAGCCATGTGTAGAAGAGTATAGCGAGGGAGGAAATGGAAGTGAGGGTGGGGATAAGGGGGAGGGTAAAGCCTAGCATAGCCGTTTATAGCGCAGTATAGCAAGTGCGATGGAAGGGAAGTGTGGGTGATGGGGATGGAAAGGAGGAGGGGAGAGGACGCTACTGCATCGCAAATAAATATTTCCTTTCCCGCCACAGACACCGAACAGGCTGCACGTTTGGAACGCCAGTGCGCGCTTGCCCGTGAACGCGAGCGTCGTTGAAGGGCAGGCGAATCACTGCTGGGCTCTAACTAACGCTTTCACGTTTATTGTAACTGCATACATTTTTCATAATTGAATTCCAATGACTGGTTTTGTATAAGTGCACGTACCCTCACCTATAGACTCGAATTGACAGACATTTCGAAGTACAGGGGTGGTCAAAACTTCCCAGGCCGCTATTCCATGTAATCCAATGGCAGCGTGGCCTGGGAACTTTTGACCATCACTGTCATTCATGCAATGAGTGCACACACGTAGTACCTACACGTGGCTTCGAACATTTGCGGATCGTGAAATCCCAGAAAATGTTCATTTACAGATTATACTGGTACCAAAGCTCGAACTCGTAAAATGGTTTAATTATATTGTTTTCTGCATACACTGCTGCAGTCGTGAAAGCGTACTCTTGATCTGTTTCCAAGAGCCATGTACTCCTCAAATATCGAAGCCGGCTTACATAGTATTTCAATGAGGCGGTATATGCTGATCGTGACAAAATCGCAAGGGCTATCGAGGGGCCCTTCATGTTCTATAATGGCACTACGAACGAAGAGGAAATTACTTACATGATGGGTCACTGATAGGGCCTGAAAAAAATAAGGCATGGTTGAGCTACAACGTTCTGTATATCAGTAGTACATTATCTGTATACCAGGGGTCTCAAACAAGCGGCCCGCGAGCCGCATGTCCCTGTGGACCTTTCGCCAGCGACCCGGCAGGGTTTTTCACTCACGCTATATCTTTATCATAGAGCGTGATTGACAGGTCCAAGAACCACATCAATGGTGTACGGCTGAACAAGCGTTGGCGTGAGTGGCTCGTATAGAAGCCTGTTATCTCTGAAGATTGGAAGTTGGACGTGTGCTTCCATTTTGTAAGATTTGTGACATTGGTCCTTTTTCCCGAGTTCCTGGGTTGGAGCCCTGTTGCAGGATGATTTCTTATCGTTTTGTTTTGTTATCTTCATTACAATTTATATTTCTGTGTTTTATTTCCTTGTTCCTATGCAGGCTAGGAGGCCCTGCTGAGGTTGATAGATGCTTCCCGTATATTTTTTCCGGTTCCTCTCACTCACAATCATGCTTCTAATAATTAATCAAGAAGATGGCCTTACGATGTTTCCTTGAATAACCAGCGACGAGAAGGCCAGCGATGACGAGACAGGTCAGTGCGTGCATGGCTGCTGTAACAGACAGTGAACGAGAATTTACGCTTGAAACATACAGTTCCAGGAATCATGCTTCCAGTAACCATCGCATCGGCGCTTATATAGTGTACATAGCATGTTTGATGAGGTAATTGAAACGAATTGTGCGTCACAGATGGTTCTCCTAGACCTGTAGTGTTGGGGAAGCAGCGGATAAAAAACCATCCATCATGTCGTGCACGTGCCATTCTTTACGTTAGCGTACAAATGGTAGACACCCTTACGAACAGTGCGTGAGTCATGATGGGCTCACGTGTGCCACTGCTTGCAAGGTAGCGGGAAAGCTCGGGAATTATCATGCCGGAAATTAATTAGTGCCATCTTCATGCGTGCCTAGACCATGTAAATGTGCTGGCAAATAATGTATAATCGTTCGACCAAATGACGTCAGAACAGTTCGACTTACGCCCCCGCGAAAAACGTAGGCGCTAATGTTGTAGCAAAAAAAAAATAATTTCATCTGTTGGGGGCACCATTGGATAATGCTATTCCGCCTGTTCAGTTTTTCAGAAGGTGACATTACTTGGATGACGGGCCCACGTTGTTGATGGCTGTTTTCAACAAGGTTGCATGAATTTGAGCGTGAATTGCGAGCTTTCCCAGCACACTATAAAAAAAGCACTCAGGCTGTTCTATAGCCTCAAATGAAACGAGTAAAGACTGGTACAATTTCTGGGATATTGGTTCAACTAATTGTCTTGCAAACTATATTGTAGCACTGAAGCACGACCGAAAGTCTTCTCTTGAACACTGTCGGCTGCTGACCCGAAAGTTGCGGGTTCCGTGGTGGCCTCGTGGTCCTGTTTCGAGGGAGAGAAATTCTAGCGGCCGGTGCATCATACACGACACCAGGTGGTCGAAATATGCGGAGCCATCCATAACGGCGTGCCTCGCGATCATCTATCGTGTTTTTGGCATGTAAAACCCCAGATATTATTACTATTATCTCTCGAACACAGTGAGACAAACATAATTGGAACAAGTATGGGCGTATTTTGTAGCCACCTTTTTGATACTGGTACATGTGATTTAAAATTGTTTCGTGCACTTTCCATAAAGTTGGATATATCTTCATTAAAAACCTCTTTCAGTTCAGCTACCGCCACATTTAGTTCCTCCTTTTTGTTTCGTTGTGTGAAACCTTGCTGCACCCGCATGCAACGGCCAAGACTGTCAACTGCATTTGGAATAAAAATGAATGTGAACTGGCGTAAGCAGTGAAAATGGCGCTCTGTTTTTTCATAGCTATGTAGACATTCATGTGTGACCTGCAATAATAATGTCCGTACCTTAAGCAATCCATTTCAAGGTGCAATTCCCATTGACCGGTGCATCTTGAAAGAGTCAAATATACTAAAAAAGGCGCGCCAGTCACTGAATGGTTCTGTTGTTGTGACGTTACTTGTGAATTGAAGAACTATATCAGGTTTTCTATTCAGAGGGGTAATTTATACGACCTCTTTAGTCTTAGTATGCCCCTGTGATTTGTTCACGCGTCGTCTTCTTGGATCTTTCGAACATTTAATTTGTACAGAATTTCTGGTATGCGTTGCCAGTTTTCTTTGCAATTTAAGAACGGGTTTCGCCGAGAAAGTACACTCTGACTGGCCTTAGGTGCGCTGTCAGCCTTTTTGCTTTCTCGTTTGTCCTGGTTATTCGGTTATCTGCGATAGATGGTTATCTTGTTTGGCTCACACTCGCCTCGCGCTGCTGGTCGCTGGCATCATTCTGGACGGTGCTGTGCTTCGACTCGCTGTGTTTATCTATCTATCTATCTATCTATCTATCTATCTATCTATCTATCTATCTATCTATCTATCTATCTATCTATCTATCTATCTATCTATCTATCTATCTATCTATCTATCTATCTATCTATCTATCTATCTATCTATCTATCTATCTATCTATTTATCTATCTATCTATCTATCTATCTATCTATCTATCTATCTATCTATCTATCTATCTATCTATCTATCTATCTATCTAGCGGCCTACGTCTAGGAACTCTCATGATCGTTCCCTGAACTTGGTGTAGACCAAAATTGGCATGGGAGGGTAAGAGGTTTGACGAATATGAGTGTCGGGTCATGAGATGAGGAACGTGAAAATCCTGCTGCGTACGCCGTCAAACCCTTTTCTCCAGACACGTGTGGCACATGCCCGTTTACCAGGGGCTGCAGTGTGCGGGTATGCGCCACAGGTGATTGACATTTCAGATCTAAGCAGGAATGGCGAGAACAGACATTGGCCATTTAAATGCTACAGCGTTAAGAAAAACCTACATCGGGAGCGTTGACCCGACGAATGGAAAGAATAAGAAATAGGATCCCCGCGAGAATCGAACCCAAGCATTCTGCGTGGCACTAAGGTATTGTACCACAAAGCCACGCCAGGTGTGTAAACTGTTTCTAAAAACAGCCTATGCAGGAGTAATGTCGGTGCAACGTCAATTTCTGGTAAGGATTAAGATATAGACTCCCTCTTTTAAGCTAGATGATGTGTTCAAAGGGTAACGAACAACTTTTCCAAGTAATCATCGAATTACCTCAGTATCGCTGTTTATTGCCTCACGAATCCATTGCCGCTAAAATTTCTGCAGTTCGTCAAGAACGAGAGAAGTTACAGGGATTTGTCGCGCGCTGAAAGCTACGTGGGACGGATGGCACGGGGGCATGTAGTTATGCCATCCTGCGTCATAATCTCAAGCGCGCGCGAGGAAACGCGATCGCTCTATCCCGTTATGATTCCTGTGCGCTACTGCGGCTCAAATTGTAAGCTTAGCACAATGTGAAACGTGGCGCCGGCACGTGGCGCCACCCCATGGCAAGAAGCGCACGTGATCCAAACGCCGCTCTTGGTTTATGTGGGCTATTGGCCAATAATACGCTACCTGCTGTTCGAGGTCGAAGAGGAGGCACCGGCAGCTCCGAAGAGAGTAAGCACAGGTCTCTGAGGAAAGACGGCGAATCAGAAAATGTCAACTTCGCGCTCAGCGTTTGAACTCTCCTTGCCTTGCACGATTGCTAGATTTGGCTGAGATGCTCATAGTGGTGTCTGCTATCAGAAGGATTTTTTTTCTCACCAAGCCCAAGGGGTGGTTATAGGGATGTGTCTGATAGCCTGAGAGCGCAAATTACCACTACGCTTTGCAAGACACTCTTAACGATAACAATATCCATCTATGAAACAGCCACGCTAAGTTAACAGGCAACGATGAACAAAGTCACGAAACACGACCGCTGATTCGTTTCAGCGCCTGTTTTGTGTACGACTTTGTTCCGATTTGTCTCTTCAATATGTCTGTTTAGTTTTAGAGATCACGTGCAATCTAGGCCTCCACTGCCTCCTACAAGGAAGAATATCGACGCAATATAATGAATTATCAGAAATGAAACTATGATGTACAAGAACTTGACAACAGGAGGCGGAACGCGTGCTTGCGACAGGCAAAACGCAAACAAAAAAATTGGACCATCTCCCCGAAGGGAACCCTGATGGGATGCTAAGCAGTAGCGTTGCGCACGGGTGGCGTCACGGGTTGAACGGCGCTAACGCGGGTGCTGCGGTGAGCGCTGGAAGATTCGTTTGAAGCGAAACTCGGTGTAGGTCGATTCCACGAAAGATCAAAAAAGTGTGTATATTCGATGTTTCCGATTTTCCTGATAATTTTGTATGTTGTGCACATATGACTGCACAGCACGAAATCGCAGTTCGTTTTCAAATAAAAATTTTTTTCATCACAGGAAAATTCGACAAGTGTCGCCGGTTGACGACGACCAGTTTACGAAGAGTGCGTTTTCGTAAATTCGCAATCATGCTGGCAGCCACTGAAGCTATATATTACCAATATCTTTCTTTTTGGCGGAAGTAGAAGTAAAGACGAAATGGCTTGTATGATTTCATGGAATTCTGAGCAAATTATGTACTTTTAAAAATTCACGAAAAACGCTGCGTTTTTGAAAATCAGTCAAATTTGGAATGCTATGGCTACTTCTGTGAACATCTTAGCTTGTTCATATTTGCAGCATGAATAGGCCTCTATGCGAATAATGAACCTCTGCATTTGTATTTCTCTAATAATTTTCAAAGTAGTAAATTTTCATGCTCGAAACACCAAAAAGAGAAAAGTGCTCCTCGATTCAAAAATCTATAATAAAAAAAACCCAATCTCAATTTTGTTCAAAGTCCCCCAAAATGTTCTCAAAGGACTGCAGAATGATATTATGAAAAAACATGTTGCATCATTTTGATTAGGACAAAAGCAGAAAATGTCAAACATTGTGTTTCCAGAGCGTGGTGGCTACTGCGTGAAGGACATCTCTATAGTAACAAGAAAATACAGTAACACGTCTTTTTTCTTCTCTGAGCTTCACTAAACAACAGTAATGATCTATTGTCGGAAAGTGGGAACTGTTTTGTAAAGAAAAAAGATCGTTTCAATTAAATGCATTTGCGACACCACTTATATTCCTCGTCGACGGGCAGCACGGACATTTTCATTCCTCTGGATAATTTTTTTTAAAGTAAATGCGCTTACCTATATAAAAGCAACGAAGCTAAACGCGAAATTTGTGTAGCTGAGTCGATCCATGCATGTAAGAAATGCAATAGACAGTCGGG